>NW_022900941.1:5707514-5802514 GCF_012274545.1 Fukomys damarensis | reverse complement strand
TTGCTCCTATGTGACTAGGGTTATTTCGATTCAAATCTGCTCTGTTTTTTTCCTTAAAACGTCCTTGGCTTCTTTGGTTACCATTTCATCCCTTCACCCATGTCTTTGGGAAGAAAACTAGAAAGAATTATATATTTCTCAATCCGGTAGAGCAATGCTATCAGCTACAACAACAAAACAGTTCAGGAGGTTCACAGATGGTAAGTTTACATAACTAGTCAACCTGTAAAGCAAGCCAGCAAGGGTGTCGTGGGTCCTGGCTGAGGTGATTAAAGGGACTTGCCTGTGTGTTGTTTGTTTCTTCCAATCAGTAGAAAAGCATGAAAAGGATTTGGAAACTCATCTGCTACTAAAACTGACTCACTGAATTCTTTAATATTTTCTGGACAAATTTAGTTTCATAGGCACATCTAGAAATAAAGGTATGGTAGAGGGCTGGTATGTGTGATGTCTGCTTGGGCAACATCTTTCTGCATACAGTTATCCCTTGTTATTCATGGGAGATAAGTTCCAATACCTCTGAGGACTACTGATTACTTGGAAACTCAGGTCCTTTCTGGAAAAATGGTACAGCCTTTGTATATAACTTACACATATCTTCTAAATACCTTTCGTCATCTCTAGAATACTTATATCTAATATAATGTCAGTGCTACACAAGTAATAATGATGCTGTGTTATTTAGGAAATGATACAATAAAAATTTTTGTATGGATTAAATTCATAAGCCTAAGCATGCATTGCTCAAGTGAGCTGTGAGGGAAACAATGTTCAAACTGGTGCTGGAGAAAGCAACTCAGTGTTACAGCAGGATGCTACAACCAGGGGCACCTACACATCACTGCCTATGTGAAGCGTAATGCTCAGGGCAATGGATTCATTTATGATTTTTGTAAAGTTATGGATTTTAAAAATTTATTTTGAGTAGTTGCGATTCTTGGTCAGTTGGATTATCAAAAGCAAAAGAGTATCTTGTTACAGTCAACTGTGTATCTCTGGTTTATGGAAAGAAAAGAGCACAGGTTGACGAACACCTCCCCTCTCTGTCACATTTGGTTCCTCTGCTCATAAATCATCAGTGAAGCTTCTTCTTACATTTAGTACGTGCTTACTCCTCTCTCAGGAGATATAAGCCAAAGGCACTCTGGGTGACGGACCAACCTCTCTCTCAGTTCTGGATGGGGCTGCTTGATCATCCTATTTTCCAAGAAATGTTATGAAGATGATCAAATACCTGCAATGGAAACTCCCACTAAGAAAAGAGAAACAAAGAAACACAAGAATAATGAGTTCATAGTTAGGACATTCACCTGCTGGTCAGGACCTGTGAGGAGAGCTGCCCTGGCAATACTGGTAATTCCGTGCTGGGAGAAAACTCCCTTGCCCCGGGCCCTCCGCATGCTCTTGGCCGGTTCTTCTATGATATGCTTCCCTCTCTCCTCTGGCCATCTCTGTGTCAGCCCTCATAGAGGATGCATTCTCGATAGCACAATCGGCACCCTCCTTCTGTTAATTATTAGGAAATTGTTTTTGTGTCCCAAAGTTAGCTTTCTATGTCCCACTTTGTGATAGTAATCCTGGAAAAATGGAAACCACATTTTCTTTTTGCCAGTTGGTTCATCATTAGTTCCTGCCAATAGGTGCACCGAGAGAAGCTGTTAGGCAGAATAAAATACGAGAGATGTGCTTTCTCCTGCCTGCACTTCTGTAATGCTTATTTATTTACAAAGCTAAAGTCGACCTCTTCTATACAACAACTGTATAGTTTGGAGTTTACTTGCCCTCGCGAAACTAGGTAGGTTGTACATCCCTCGAAGACACAAAGACTAGTTGAGTAGCTTCTCAAACTCTTCAAAATTTGTAAGATTTACAAAATCTATCTCTTCTCTTTTTTCTTCTTCTCTAACGATAGTAGCTGCTTCTCTAAATGACTACACCTGAGACACCTTCATACTGCTTTCTGACGTGTATACAACCTGTGGCCTTATTTTTGTCCTCTTTTGAAAAGTGTATCAAAATGATATTTCTAAAAGGATGCTTTCTTATTTATAGACAGTAACTATATTATATATTTCATATGCATCTCAAGACTATCCTTCATTAAAATAAAGTTAGGCCTTTTCTTAGCTAGTCAATAACCTTCTAAATAATTACATATAGTTCATTTTATTTTCTTTACTAAATAACTTCTATAACTTCAACTTCTTTGCATAGGCAACTTGTGCCAGAAGACATCTCAGGAAGTTAAAATTTAAAAACAAGAAAGAAATTAGGACTTTTATGGCAAAGGTTTGGTTCAAGTTCAGGTAAGTGTCAAGCTAATGCAGGTACATAAATACCTTCTTTAGTTCTCTCCCCAGTCTCTGAATGTAGATGTAGAGCAACTGTTTTCAGAAAATTATGGAATGCTGTCATTAAATCAGAATTTTTATACTGTACACTTGTTATCTCCAACAATATCTTTCCTTTAGGAAAAATGCAGGCTTCTATGCTATTTGCAAATATTCCAAGTACGGGGAAATACATTGCGAACCGCCACTTATACCTATTCAATGTTCTTAAATATATTTGCTTCTTGTCTTATGGGACATTACTAATTTAATTGGTGGTATGATAAGATTAATGAAAAACTAAATCATGATGATAATACAGTCCCTTAAATCTGACTCACCATCCATGTTATAGTAGGAAAATATTTTACCAATTTTTCCCCTTCATTAAAAGAGGTCTCCTTTTCTAAAATCCAAGATTCTTTTCTTCCTGCCTGAGAAGAGGGTATAAACTGCAGGGACTTTCACTGAGTCATAGGCTCCCATCACCTAGATCTTTGGCTCTCATTATTTGGTTCACAATTGGAAAAAAGTGTGCAGTAGTCAGAACCTGAGGAATACTGTGGTCTACAGAAACAATGAACTGCAGGCTACAGAATGGAGGGAAAAAAATGCCTGTGGTATCCTAGTGTGTCAGTTACTGTAGAACCATGAAGGGAAAATCCTTTCCTCCCCTAGGGTTCCACTTCTATTTTCTGAAACAGTTTGACACTGGGTTCCTGGAGAGCAGCAAACTTTCCAAGAGTCAAGTCGATGGTAGCAAAGAAGGGATTTACTGTTAGGAGATAACAAACAAGATATTGGCCTACCTGGTAATAACACTTCACTTCTGTGCGTACGACACCAGAAAAAACTTCCTCACATGATAATTAATGCCTGATTTAGACAGGGGTGAGGAAGTTGTAGTTGCTGAAAAGGCAGCTATTCCTCAATAAATTATTTGCCAGGGGATCGAGGGGTGGAACTGTGCTGGCAGCAGCTGTGCTACAGTTCACGGTATCCATATATTCATGAGTTTAGGGAGAAGACGGTAGTAACTTGAGATGGAAGTGTCTTTCTGCACGTCCACTGCAGTGTGATATTTGTGAAAACAATTGTGTTTCAGGTTTGCTGATATTAAAAAGTATCCAGGGAGCACTAATACTGATTTATGGTTTTAGTATAAGCCAGCCATGTTGATGAGCTAAATGATAAACATAACAAATAATCTCTGGAATTTCTGATCTGAAGGTGACATATATGTTCTACTTGTAATAAACTATTGCTTTCTTACTCTGCGGTTGCGAGATTAGCTCCCAATAAATGACATGGTACCTCGGTTTACGAATGCTTCTGTTCATAAACAATTCAGTTGGTGAACAGAAGCAATTAGCCAAATTTTGCTTCCTTTTGCAAACGGAACTGCGGTAATCTTCCCCAGTATGGTGGAAGGAATTTAGTTGAACAGAGGCAACACTGTATCTTCATAGCTCTCTAAGAGTCTGTCATTGACCCTGAATTCTCCCAATGGCCCATCCTTGACTTCTTATCCCATATGTTTTTTTTTTCTTGAGATTCCTGTAATTATATTCCTCCGAATATACTCTTTGATAAAAGAAAAATTGTATCTCTAATGAAAAAAATTAGGTTTTTTTGTGGGTACTTATGTGTGATTATTCAAATCCTTAGAGATGAGCTGTTAAAAAATAAATTTTGTAATCGTCATTGCTATAATTATTTTAATTAGGTGAAGTCAGTAAAGACTGATAATAGGTTATAATGTACAATTGTTATCAAAATTACATAAAGAGCAAAAATAATTCACAGTGATGTATAATTGAGAAATATATTTTCAGGCATTTGTTACAGCTCATTTTTCTATGCAACATTAATATATTTTAATCTTTACTAAAATAAAAATCTATCCTTTTAAAAGAAGTATATGAGGGCTGGGGATTTAGCTCAGCGATTCTGCCACCTGCCTTGCAAGCACAAGGACCTGAGTTCGATCCCTGGTACCAATCAATAAATAAACAAACAAACAAATAAATAAAGTATATGACATTTACTGCTTGTGAACATAGATTGTTATGTGTCCAAAGCTTTTGCTAAAATTAGTATACTATGTGTGAAGTAGCGACTTTTTTTAGTTTTGCAATGTGTGTTGTATCTGTTTTTTTCCCTATTATACTTAACATTCTGCCAGAAATGTAAGGGAGAATATATTCTCCCCTCACATTTAAATGTTGTAAAAACATGTGCATGTCAAAAATGTGAAATTTGGAGGACTTATTATATATTAAAGATTGCCTTCTACCGTTATCTTTCCTTTCCACAATGACTGTGAAAGCGTTCTTTGTATAAGACATCACCAGCACACGAACATGACTTCTCTGTCTACCTACCTGGGTTAATACTGTTGGCTTTGTAACATTCCCCATTTCTCAAATCCCCATTAGCCCCTCACATCTGCTCTCCATATTCTCGCTGCTAATTTCGTTTTCTCCCTGAGAAGCAAAAAAAAAAAAAAAAAAAAAAAAAAAAAAGTGCTTCTGGCCTCAGTTAGGTGTTATTTGATTTGTTTCCTTGTGTTTAAGAAATGCTCTTAAACTTTTTTATAGTTCTACTACCAACACTCTAAAACTGAAGCTGGAAAATCACAAGCTCAAGACCAGCCTGGGCCATTTAGCAATTTAGCAAGACTCTTTCTCAAAATAAAATATATACGTAAGTAAAAATAAACTTTTTAAAAAGGGATGGGGATATAGCTTAAAGCGAATAGCTTCCATTCAATCCCCAGTACCAAAATAAATAAATAAACTGGCTAAGTCATAAATACTGATAGGATCGTGGTCATGGAATCAAATTCATTCATATAGAAATTATCATATGAAAACGGTAATAAAACAGTTGTGAAATAGCATTAGTCAGCATTCCACATATGATGCTTTGACACACAGGTACTAAAATACTAGTTGCCAGCTTCTTTCTCTGCCTCCACAACTGGCCCTCATGTCTACCATGCTGCACCCACCAGTGTCTTCTGCAGCACTCAGTGAGCCAGTCGAGGAATAGCACCACTTCAGCTAGACGGGTGGATCCTCTTCTGTTGGTGTCTTCTGGACTTACTCGAGCACTTACAAGAAGATGACCTTACTCACACCCTGGAAATCGTTGCTGAGGGTTGCTGTCTGAGGTCCCCGACTTTTTCCTCCGTATGACCTGTCATTCTAGACTTCCTCCTCAGGACGGCTTTATAAGGTATAAAACAAAAGGCCATCTAAATGCATACTATCATCACTTTAGCAGAACTGCTGTTCGGAATAGTCACAAAGCCAGAGCATATTCAGGTAGTGGGAAAAATGATCTCTAATTTTGGTTGAGAAGAGTGGAAAAGTCCCAATTCAAAGATCACACAAACCACACTGAGAAAAATGTGTGACCACGTTTCGTCATCACTGTTTTGGCACAGAGCTAAAATCCAGGCAGCCACATACTGCTAGTTTCTCCCTCCTGTGAACAGGTAGAGTTCTGGGTAAAGATTTATTTTGGTTTCCTTTGGTTGATTTTTCTAATGATTGAGTATAAATGATTCTTGTTATTATGCTTTCATGACTTTCGGGTCTACTTTTGAAAACATCTATTTTTGTGTTAAGGTGACCAATAATCTGCATTGATTGCTACATTGTTATCTCAGCCTGCTTTCTGATCATATAAATTTGATGAAAGTTTCATTGTCCTTTTGAATAATCTCTGTCTCCTTTAATTTAAACTAACACAAATTACTTTACAAAAATTATACTTTGAAAAATTCTATATTCTATTTTCCTAGGTCTGATGGAGTCTTTTCCCATTCCTCAGCAGATACACCGATAATTGTTTTGGAAACAGGTAACTGTTTTGCATCATGTGTGATGTTGCTTTGAGATGACAGTCTTTGATTCTTTTTTTATAAACTTTTTTTTTGGCAGTACTGGGGATTGAATTCAGGACCTTGCACTTGCAAGGCAGGCAACAGCACCAATGTACTAAATCCCCAGCCCCTTTCTTTCTTCTTCAGCTATAAATTCTACTAGCTCTTTCTTTCAGCCTTCATGGATCTTTTTTAATAGCCTTCTAATACTTTTATTTGTTACCCCAAGGCTACGTCTTACTAGAGATTGAAAACAGCTATATTTTCACCTCTCTATCCTGTATATACTGGATATTTTGTCCTATATTTCTAAAATATACAAAATATCCAGAAAGCTAAACAGTTCCAAAGTTCATCAGCGCCAAAGCTTTCCACTTGGCTAAAAAAGCCAACTGACACTTTGAGTGCAGTGTCTGGAAATCTCCTCAGCCAGCATCACACCTTCACTGAATATATCTCCTGCCAGCCGGATTCCACAGGAGAGAGTGTGTAGCTGTTCTGCATGTATGTAACAGTGATGGCCTCTCTATCCAGTCTCAAAGAGCAGTCTTGTTATGACTCTTCCAGCCTTTACCCACAGCCTGGCTCTAAGTCCATGTCACGTATAAAAAACAAATAATTCGTTTTGGTTCACAATTTTGGATGTTTCCATTCGTGAGAAAACGATGTTGGCTGCTTTGGGTGTGTGGCAGCACATTACTTTGGGAACATGTAGTGGAACACCCCTTGTCTTCATGGCCAGGATCAAGAAAGAGAGGCAGAGGCAGGGCTGGGCTCACCCTCTGAAGGAATTCGCCCCCATGACCTAAGACTTCTCAGAACACCACACATCCTTGATGTTTTCTTCAGCTTCCATCAGCATCCCGCTGAGGAATGAGCTGTGAATACCCATGACTCTGGGCATCATGTCAGATTCAAATGATAGCAGGTACCCATCACTATAACAGTCGATAAAAACCCAGGCAAACTCAATGACTTAAAACCAGCACTACCATTCTTTTTCTCACACTGGTATCTTTACTTTCAGGCATAGCCGGATGTGCTGTCTCTGTCCCACTTGGATCCATAGTGCATTTCTAGTGACTGTTTAACACACATAGTGGCCTCTCTTATGATCTGTTATCTCAGCTGGAATGGCTGAAGAAGTAGCCAGAGTCTGGCTGGATCACTCTCTATTCTTGTGCCCTTCCATGTTCCAGAGCTTTCTCTCCCTGTGGTATCCCATCCTGAAGATTATGCTAAACTCCTACGAAAGGAATATCAGAGCTTAAGAGAGCCAAAGCCACAGGTATAATACATCTTAAAGCAAAAGTTGCAGCTTACAACATTGGAGCTTGAACATTCTACAGGTCAAGTTAAGTCATGATGCTCCCCCAAATTTCATGGGGAAGAGGAGCACACAAGGAAAATAATTCAAGAAGATATGATTTATCGATGGCAGTTTTATAAGCATTCACTGCAACACCTAGAACAAGGGATGTTGTATTGTGCTTTCATGGGCATATATAGTTTCAAATATCCTGAGAATTGCATAAATGCAAGTATAATTCCATTCTAAGTGACTTTCATATCCCCTGGTTAAAATATTAACCAAGTAAACAGTTACATAGCTTTTATAGAGAAGGATAGTGTAGTGGACATAGTTACAGGCTTTGAGACAACACTTGGGTTCACATTGAGCTAGATATGTGTTTACTACCTGACTTTGATATGATTCTCTGATTCTCAAATTCCCATGTACTTATCTGATGGGAAATTTAATAACTTAAAACTACTTCATGTGTTAAATGAAAAAGCTGTACTTTCTGGCATATATGCACCCTCACTAGCTGTGCATGTCCAACAATATTAATAAAATTTGAGTTGACATAGCAAAAACTCACCATTACAAATAAATGTTCAACTGCTTTGATAAACATATGTTCAAGTCCTCCAAAGGCTTAGATGTAGAACATTCAAACAAGATGGAGAAGGTGACTCTAAAGAGAGAAGCAACACCCAGGCCACCAGGGAAGACAGGAGAGGGAAGTCATGGTCATGCAGACAGGAGGATTAGGGATGCAGAAAGGACCAGTGTGCAGTTAGCTCCAGGGAAGGTGTCAGGGCTCTTGGAGCATGCATAGTTTGATGGCTATTTTATATATGGAGCAATGTAATACACACATTTGTGCTTTAGAAAAACTGTCGCAAAAATTACAAGAGCTCTAAAGATTTTCAGAAAGCACCTCTATCACCCAGTGACCGGTTGGGTGGCAATGATAGTAAATGAGTAGAGATGGCTTTTTAATATATAAGAAATATTTTATGTGCATACTATTTATTGTATAAAATAAGGTGTATGCATGAGCACTCATGAATATTAAAGAGGTTCCAAAACGTTATACAGGTCAAAAACCACTTATACCAAATTCTGACATCCAAAAAAATTTGTCTTCCTGCCTGTCCATACTTCTGTTCTGCCCTCTTTTGTTTCTATTTTCAATCTTCTTCCTTACTCCCCCTTTTCCTCTCTCTCTCTCCCCTCCCTCCCCCTCTCTCTTCCTTTCTTTTTTCTCTCTTTCTCTCTGTCCTGCTTTCTGTCTCTCTTTATTTCTTTCTTACAATAAAAGAAAATCACTCCACCCAGAGCTTCCCTGAATTATTGATATCTTAAGTTTTCAAATATGGAATATATGTAGATATATATGTTCCTGGTACCACAAGTTTTAAACTAAAATCCTGTGCCTGTACTGCACAATCATGTGAATTTAATAACACTGTTATCCAAGTCAGAATGGGGAATAAAGTCAAAATATCTAATTAAATGCTTTTCAAACAGAGAGAAGGAATTATTTATATACACCTTATATCATGTAGTGCCAGAAATTATTAATTTTCAATTTGGTTGACAAACTCCAAATTCTGCCTAACCTTGTTACTGTCAATCATGACTCTGGCAAAGTGGCTTGAATAAACAAGTCTGTTATGACTGTCATATCTTGTTAAAGGCAGATAAAAACAGAGAGCTGGGGGAGACCACCACATATGGCTAGGAGATTGTAAAAGCAAGTGCTAACTAGACACAAGAAGAACAGCCCACAACGTTGTGTTGGGACCATCTGCTTACCAGATGACTCTCCAGAGCTTGCAAAATTTGTTACTTTATTAATTTCAAAAGATCTCTATGTGTTTTCATGCCATTTTAAATAGTTTAAAAAATAATAAAATCAGAAGATATTAGGAATGATTGCCTGCATGCTCTGATTGATGCCAAATTAAAAAAAAATGTCAGGTAACTGGACCCGAGTCGCCTTCAATGTACTCCATTAGTTCCATGACTTATATGTTTTGCATCAGCAAATCCCTGTGTGTGAATGACTGAGCCAACTTCTAAGCTTTCTAGCAATCTTTTGAGTTGCACACAGACTATAATTAATATATGACATTTATCTGATGTATTCCTTCACCTTGAAACTGTGAGTAAATAAGTTGTCTATTTTTTAAGGTCCCAGAAAAAGGAACACTTCCAGGATCATTCTTCAATTTCCCTGTCATCATGGTAGATACTGGGTCCCCTAACATGTCATGACTTTATTCAATCATATGAGAGTTTTCTTTGATTACCCAGAATGTGTTGTGCATTCCTTTAACCTAAAAAGGGACACAGTAATTGGGTGCTATATTTTCAGAAGCCATTTAAGTCTGAACATACCCTCCAGTAACTTTGTCATGTGTGACAACTTGGCTAGGGAGAGCATTTTTGAGACCTGTCAATTTTTCTCAACTTTCACAACTGACTTAATTTTTTTCCTGGCAATGATGCTGTAGAAAACTCCATCTCTGTAGATTTGCTTTGTATTATCCTATGAAGTCCTGAGAAAATTCATCTTCCAAAATCATTTGAATTGATTCTATTTCTTGGTTGTAGACAACAGATAGATACTTCTATGAATTGAATATAAAAGACATTTGTGGGAAGTGTTTGGATACTCATAATGGCTCACAAGGGACTAGACTGTGTGGGCTCAGGGACTGCACTCAGTGCTGGCAGAGACAGTGTCAGTGGCAAGGCACACAGGAGTGCACCCCAAGCCTCTCCCACCCGACACTTGTAATAGGCACCACTCTTACTGGACCTGCACCTCTGTCATATTTGGCAATGTCTTCTGGGGCTTTGTGGTCCAGAGTTGTCATTTGGTGTCACTGCTCAATGCTGGAGCCACCAAAAATCTCCCCCAAATTCAACTTTCTGTGAAACAGTGTTTCAAGATTCCAATTCTTTGGCTGTGCTCTTGGCTATCCTAGGATAAAATAACCCTACTACTTGCCAAAGAGAAAAATATCCGCCCTTTCTTCAGCCTTCCCAAGGAGAACAGAGATTTTCTTCATCATTTTGAGACACGACCAGATTTCAAAGGGGCTATTGGTTAGTAAATAAAATGCATACACATGAAAATGTCCACTGTATCATTTACTAGCTCTGAATTATCCTTTCGTAGTGTACTGTGACTGTTTGTAATTTTGTTAATGTATGTTTGGTTTTACAAGTCTTTATGTTATCTCACTTCTTCCTGTTAAATTTCTACTTGCCTCTCAATTAACTTTTCACCTCACACTGTTATCCTATTTTGTTATCTTCATTTTATAGAATATATGCTCCATAAATTTTCCAAAGGTAGCATCAGGCAGTTTTAAGTTTATTTCTCTTCCCTACAGCGACTCTGAAAAATACATACTCTGCCTTTGTTTTCTCTCTGACCTATAGTTTCCTTCAGTTAAGTAGTACTGTTTTCCTCCTTTACCCATTTCTTCTCTTTAAATGAGGCGACAGTAAGATTTAGTGTTTATTCCCAAAACAAAGTAAGGACAATGTCTTTGACTTTTCATATCTTCATTCAGATGTCTTCCCTTGAATTTGTCACTGGAGCGCTGGCTCAGCACCATGGACAGTTCAAAGCATGACACTGCCTTTTGACAGAAAGACATTCCTCTGCAAGAGCCATAGACTGCGCTTTCCTGCTAAGTAGAGTCCCATTCCTTGGACATCCCAGGTACAATCCCCTTATTGTTGGTCCACGTACCGCAGCATGATAGTCAGGGTTGCACAAGGTCTTCTGTGAAAACATTCTCTTGGTTCATCTCTCCACTCTGACAGTTCTGCTGCTAGGAGCCAAGTGGTGCATTCTCCAGCTCTGCATCCTCTCACCACCCCAAATTATAGGGAAAGGGAATTCAAGATATTTTTCATGGCCTTCTTGTAAGATCAAGCTGTCTTCATAAATACAGAGTAGCAGTTTCACTTTTTTTCAAAGATATTAAACTTTTTTTACTCTTTGAATAGTGAGAAAGGATTTCTATCTGTGTTCATATTCTTTTTTATTATTGCTGTGGGGATTGGAAACGAAGGCTTGAATTTCTATCCAAATTTTCTGAATTTCATCATTTCAATTAGATCCCATATCAATCTATTTTCATATTTGAGTTTAAAAATTACAATTGTCAGGCTTCTTTCCCTGAATGCCTGCTACATATATCTAAATGTTTCTTGTTTCAAGTTCAGTTTTTATGCAAATTCCTAAAACTGCTTTCATTCTGGCACACTTCATGGTTGTTGAAAGTAATGCACTGGGTTAACTAATGCACACTCTCATAGCCTAATGTGATTTTTTTTTTATTCTTTACTGTTATTAGTCTCTGAATTTTTCCAAACATTCTACAATCCTGAATGTTTCATAGAAACCCTTTCAGCATCTTCACCAAAATGATAAATATATGAGTTTTAAGTTCCACACATTGTTTTCAAATATTTTTGTTACCAGTTTCTTCATCTCTTTTCTCAACATGACTTCTGGAGGAAAGCTTTTGGTTATCAACAGATTTGGTTGGCATATGTTGAAGTGCCAAAAGTCTCTCCTAATCAAAATTAAATCATAATAAAGGAAAATCTTCAATAATCACCTCCTAATTTTCCTCAGTAGGTATAACTTTCTTTTGTTGGCATACATTATATATATATATATATATATATATATATATATATATGTATATATGTATATATGATTTGTTCTAGAACTCTCTTGTTTGATTCTTTTTTTTCATGTGTTGTTATAATCTCATTTTTGCCATGATTTCCTCAAAAAATGCTCATGATGAATTCATTATGCATGTCATACACTTATTTAAAATAAACTAGTAAAGAAATAAGTTTTTACCGTGAAATTTTTGTAATATAGTGCATGCATTATGTGAATACTAGATGTCAGTTGTTTTTTACTGAACAAAACCTTCTCAGAGCAAAAATTACTTTGCCTAGGGCCCAGCGCCAGCCAACAAGGTGAGATGCAGAGAGAGTTGCTCAGCATGGACATTGCAGTGCCCCTCTGCCCACCTGGACCCATCCCACAGGTCTGGGTAGCCACAGCCTTTGTCACGGGTTCTGTCATCACTGCCCCAGCACCAGGAGGGTAGCTGCATGGGTGCTACTGAGACAAGCACACACACACACACAGCTGCTCTCAGATCCCCTGAATGTGCCAGTCCATGGATCTACTCTGCAGAAACATAGCTGGTTATAAAGGGTTATTTTTTGAGCTCCCAAATTCAAAAATCTATAAAGAAGGGGCAGGGGAAACCTGTGATAAAACTGTCTGAAGTTCAACCCTGCAGGAGGTTGGGGAGCTTATATTGGTCCTTGTGGCCTGAGGTCACTCTGAGTCACAGGGTTCTGCTTTCAACTAGATGAGATAAGGAGATATAGTCTGCACATGGCTACACATGATGAGTATTACAACAGCAGAAATATAGTCTGAAAGAAGCCCTTCAAAGTTATTTTTTTTGTCTGCTTCTTTCTTTTCCTCATTCCACTGTGCAAATTCTTTTTTCTGTCCTATTTCACCAACTCAATCTCTTGCTCCACCATATTGGCCCTCACCTCCTTTTCTGTTTCTGCTCCTGCCCTAACTCAGATTTCCTCTTTTATCAGTTTTCCTTTTTTATCAATGTTCTTTTTTTTCCATCATTAGCCTCACTCAAAGGTCAGTAGTTTCAAGGGGAAGTGAGTCCCTATAACTGGTAAGGGGATATATTCTTTTCCTTATACTTTCATTCTGTCTATCCCTTTTGAGTTTTACAGTTCTCTAAAGATTGTGTGGTCATTCTGTGTCCTCTGGCTTCACTTGAAACCTTCTGCAGTTCTTTTATTTGTTTACTCTTCTCATCCTAATTAAGCCTAGGCCCCCATCCCAAATAGTAAATATATCATATTGAGGAGTTTGTCCACTGCAAACATATTTTGGGCTGCTTCCTGATTTTAATTTAACTCACATGATTGTAGGGTGATGCATTGATGACTACCACAAAACGTCAATCTGCAAGAGGTGATTGATCCTGTTGTGTTGCTGATTATATCAACTGGGACAAGGGTTAGGGATTGATTGGATGAGTTGTTTTCTCTGATATTGTGAAAGTGAGAATGTCTATGAGTTATTAGAGATTCGGGAGCTGAAGCTCAATAATATCAGGAAGATTTAATAACCCAGAGATTGAATCAAACACAACCCAACAGCAAAAATAAATGAGAAAACACTTAACCAAGGCACAAAGACAGTCTTCCAGTTCACCAATGGAAAACAGTAGGGCAAAGCAGTATGAAAAGTCTGATAGTGAAATAAAAGGAAACTCAGAACTCACAACACAGGAAGTAACAAAACTGAGTAATCAGGCTCTAGAAAAATTCAAAACAGAAATAATTTCCCAGATAACCATAGAGATGGTGAATAAAATGAAAGTAATGATTCGAGACTGTAGAACAGAAACTGACAAAAAAATAGATGACCTCAGGACCATAATAGAAGCCATGGAGATCCAGAATGAGAAAGAAATGGAAACAATGAATGCCCAACATAGGAAAAGAGATGGAATCCATAAAACAGATTCAAACAGATAATCCAGGAGATTAAAAACTCTATTGAAAGTGTACACAACAGAACAAAAGATTGCGGAGTTAGAATCTCAGATATAGAAGATAGGATAACAGCCAGTGACCCAGAAAAGAGAGGTCTTTTAAAAACAGTAAGGGATAATGACTATTCAATCCAACAACTCCTAGATGATGCAAAAAAGAATAACATAAGACTGCTAGGAATTCATGAAGTAGCAGGAGAAAATGCAAATGACTTAAAAAAGCTGTTCACAGAATTAATGACAGAAAACTTCCCAAACAGAGGGGAAGAATTTGACATACAGATAAGTGAGGCATATAGGAAACCAACTAGCCAAGATAAAAAAAAATCTACACCTAGACATATAATAATTAAGATTCCAGAAACCCAACAGAAGAACAAAATACAACATGTGGTAAGAGAAAAGAAACAAATCACATCCAAAGGAAAGCCCATCAGAATCACAGCAGACCTTTCAACACAAACCCTCAGGTCAAGGAGAACCTGGAGTGAAGTGTTTCAGGTCCTAAAAAAAAAAAAAAACAACCTCTAACTGAGACTGACGTTTCCTCCAAGACTCTCTCTCAAAATGGTTGCGGAAGTAAGAACACCTGAGAAATTTCATAAACACAAAACCAGCACTACAATGAATTCTAAACAATATCCTAAAAAAAGACAATGAGATCATAACGCCATGAGGCACACCAGAGCAAACGAAATAGTCAAGGCAAGAAACTAAAAGGAGAGGGTGAAAATTAAAAAGATTCAACAAAAAAACAATAAAATGACAATAAGACGTCAGTACATATCAGTTATAACCATCAATGTCAATGGCTTCAATTCACCAATCAAGAGAAATAGACTGGCAAACTGGATTAAGAAGCAAAATCCAACAATATATTGTATACAATAAGCACACCTAACACAAAAAGAAGCCCATAGACTGAAAGTGAAAGGGTGGAAAACAATTCTCCATGTGACAGGAGCCAAGAAAAAAGCAGAGGTAGCAATCTTACTTGCAGACAAAGTAAATTTCAAACCAAAATTGGTCAAGAGAGACAAAGAAGGCCACTACATTCTTTGTAAAGGGAGCAATTTAAGGGGCAGAATTGACAGTCATAAACATTTATGCACCATATATAAATGCCACCAACTACACAAAACAAAAACCAAATAAACATTAATACAATTGTAGCAGGGGATCTAAATACCCCACTATCACAAACAGAAAGATGAGCTAGGCAAAAAATCAACAATGAAATAATAGAAGTAAACCAATCTTTTGAGTACATGGACTTATTAGGTGTCTGTAGAGTGTTCCACCCCACAAATTCAGAATATACATTCTTTTCAGCTGCAAATGGGTTATTCTCCAAGATAGATCACATACTAGCTCACAGAACAGGTTTGAATAATTGCAAAAGAATCGAAGTTATTCCCTGTATATTATCAGATCACAGTGCAATAAAGCTGGAGATCAATAATATAAGAAACCATAGGAGCTTCACAAATACATGGAAATTGAACAACACTCACATGAACAATCAGTGGATCACAAAGGAAATTAAAGAAGAAATCAGACAGTTTTTACAAATAAATAAAAATCCCAACATACAGGAATCTATGGGACACAATGAAAGCAGTTCTACGTGGAAAATTCATAACACTGAAAGCCCACACCAGAAAAATAGAAGAAGTTCAAATAAACAACCTAACAATGAATCTTAGACTCCTAGAAAAACAAGAGCAAGAAAAACCCAAAGCCCAAACCAGAGAGGAAATTATAAAGATTAGAGCAGAAATCAATGCAATAGAAAAGAAGAACACAATACAAAAAATAAATGAAACAAAGAGTTGGTTTTTTGAAAGACTAAATAAAATTGATAAATCCTTAGCAAACCTTATCAAAAAAAGGAAAGACAAGGCTCAGATCCATGCAATCAAAAATGAAAAAGGTGAAGTCACAACAGATCCAACAGAAATCCAGAGGATCATTAATGCCAACTTTGAGAACTTGTACTCTAGTAAAATGGAAAACACAGAAAAAATGGACAGATTTCTAGATACTTATGAATTACCAAAGTTGAACAAAGAAGATAAAAACATTTTAAACACCTCAATTACAATCAGTGAAATTGAAAACATAATTAAAAACTTACCAAGAAAGAAGAGCCCAGGTCCTGATGGATTCACTGCTGAATTTTACAAGACATTTAGAGAAGGACTGTTGCCACTACTGTTTAAATTTTTCAATGAAATTGAAAGGGAAGCAATACTTCCAAATTCATTCCTGGAGGCAAGTATCACTTTGATTCCCAAACTAGGGAATGATGTAACTAAAAAAGAGAACTACAGGCCAATCTCCTTAATGAACATAGATGCAAAAATCCTTAACAAGATATTAGCAAACAGAATAGAGAGGATCATCAAGAAGATCATACATCCTGACCAAGTCAGATTTATTCCAGGAATGCAAGGATGGTTCCACAATGTAAATCAATAAATGTAATACACTATATTAACAAAGTCAACAACAAAAACCTCATGATCCTCTCGATAGATGCAGAAAAAGCATTTGACAAAATTCAACACCCATTCATCATAAAAACTCTGCAAAAAATTGGAATAGATGGTCTATATCTCCACTTAATAAAGGCTATCTATGAAAAATCAAAAGCCAACATCATATTAAATGGCCACAAACTGAAAACCTTCATGTTAAAATCAGGAACAAGACAAGGATGCCCACTATCACCACTCCTCTTCAATGTAGTTCTGGAAAAAATGGCCATAGCAATTAGACAAGAAAAAGAAATTAAAGCAATAAAGATAGGACAGGAAGAAGTTAAACTGTCATTATTTGCTGATGATATGATGCTCTACATGGAAGACCCAAAAAACTCCACCAAAAGACTTCTAGACTTAATTGACACTTTTAGCAGAGTATCAGGATACAAGGTCAACACACAAAGATCAATAGCCTTCTTGTACACAAATAACATACTCAGTGAGAGAGAAATTAGGGAAACAATTCCTTTCTCAGTAGCATCCAAAAAAATGAAACGGGAATCGACCTACCTAACAAAAGAAGCAAAAGACCTCTACACTGAAAACTACAGCACTCTGAAAAAAGAGATTGAAGAGGATATAAGAAAATGGAAAGATATCCCCTGCTACTAGGTAGGAAGAATCAACATAGTGAAAATTGCCATACTACCAAAACTGCTATACAGATTCAGTGCAATACAATTGAAATTCCAACACTGTACCTCACAGAATTAAAAAGAAGAATCCAAAAATTCATTTGGAACCATAAGAGACCTAGAATAGCAAAAGCCATCCTAGGCAACAGACACATGGCAGCAGTTATAACAATTCCCAATGTGAAACTCTACTACAAAGGCACTGTGATAAAAACAGCATGGTACTGGCAAAGATACAGGCCTGAAGATCAGTGGAACAGATCGGAAGACCAACAAACAACTCCAGATACACTCAGCTACCTCATTTAACAAAGGAGCTGATCAATCCTACTGGAGAAAAGATAGCCACTTCAATAAATGGTGTTGGAAAAACTGGATCAACCTGCAAAAGATTAAAACTAGACCCTTATCTATCACTAAATTAAAATCCAAGTGGATTAAAGTCCTAGATATAAAAACAGAAATACTATACTTGCTGGAAGATAAATTAGGCAGAACTCTGGAAGAATTGGCATAGGAAAAGACTTTATGAACAAATCCTCAGTAGCACCAGAATTAGCAGAAAGAATCAACAAGTGGGATCTCATCTTATTATAAAGCTTCTGCACTGCAAAAGAAACAACAGAACTAAGAGACAATATATAATGTGGGAAAAACTTCTTACCAGCTACTCCTCAAACAAAGGACAATTATCTAGAATATATAAAGAACTCAAAATAATGAGCCCCACCAAATATAAAGACCCAATTCAAAAATGGGCATCTGAAAAGAAAAGACATTTCTCAGACAAAGAAATAAAAGCTGCAAGTAAATATATGAAAAAATGTTCCACATCACTGGTCATTTGAGAGATGCAGATGAAAACAACACTGAGATTTCACCTCACCCCACAAAGAATGGCTGCTATCAAGAAATCACACAATAACAAATGTTGGCAGTGTTACTGGGAGAAAGTAACCCTTCTCCATTGTTGGTGGGAGTGAAGACTGGTGCAACCACTATGGAAATCAATATGGAGATAGCTCAAAGAACTAAGATTAGAGGTTCCATTTGATCCAGCCATCCCTCTGTTGGGTGTCTTTCCAAAAGAACTAAAAGAATCATACCACAGTGATATATGCACACCCATGTTTATAGTGGCACAGTTTGTAATAGCTAAAAGTGGGAAACAGCCCACCTGCCCATCAGTTGGAAACTGGATAAAGAAAATTTGGTTTTCTATAAAAAGGAATACTACTCAGCCATAAAGAATGAGAAAGTAGATTCATTCATAGGTAAATGGGTACATTTGAGGATATACTCCTGAGTGAAATAAATAAGTCACACATGTGTAAATACTGAATAGTTTCTCTGGTGTGAAAAACTAAAATAGCACTCAAGATCCCAACGGGTTAATTAGCAATGTGAAACAGGAAAAAAAGGACTAAAGGTGTAGGGACAGTGAGAAGGGTAGGGGAAAGGAAATACAGGAAAGGGAAAAAATATGAGAAAATGTAAAAATGGAATTAAAGTGTTTGTAGGTGGAGAGGTAAGGAGGCGGTGAAGGGAGGGTGGGGACAAGGGGAAAAATGAGAACCAAGACCTGGCATATAAAGGTACAAGATCCCAGTAATTAATGTAACTGTACTGTATACCTAGAATGTACCAATAAACTCAATGAGAAAAAAAAGAAATAAAAATTACTTTGCCTAGAGATGAAGATGTTTTCTTCTGTGAGAACAG
Organism: Fukomys damarensis; assembly: GCF_012274545.1. NCBI lineage: Eukaryota > Metazoa > Chordata > Mammalia > Rodentia > Bathyergidae > Fukomys > Fukomys damarensis. Next base: position 5,783,448 of record NW_022900941.1, on the reverse strand, counting down.
CAACAATGATGATGAAAAATTGAGTTCACTAGCTTCATTCCTTGTAAAAAGGGGTATATTTCAATGATTCAATGTTTTGTCGATCACTCTCACACTAATAATATGATGGGCTAGTTCAAAATCTTTTAACATCTTTGAAAACATATAAGATGCTCTTACTCTAATGCCCTCTTGTCCTTGAGACTCAAAGCACTATTTCTGCTGGGGCAGAAACTTTGCTCCACGAATACTAGCATCCTGAAGAATTAATCCTTTAAAAATTGTACTTTTAATTTGAGGTAACATTTGATGGAGCTAGAGAAATAGCAATGATTGCTGAGGGCAGTTTGAGAAAGAACATATTTTTAGGACTGCAAAGCAAAACAAGTTTATATGTTATTCATTTGGCTTACTATTATTTTAAATTTTAACCTATCTAGGCAAATTATGAGGAGGTTTATTTCAAACCTCAACAAGTTTCTGTAGTCTTTGTGAGGTTTGCTCTTTGGCAAATTATTTTTTGCATGTTTGCAGTGAGAGGAATCCCATCCAGCACGACACTAAGCAGGCAGAAAGAAGCACAGCAGCAGCTCAGCCAAACACAGGTGATGCTTTCTGGTCCTGCCTTCTGCACATTCCCTGGCCAAGGCCACGGTCCCACCACCTTCTCATTTTTATAGATTGACAGTAATAGTGAACCACTTATTTTTCTTTGAAGTCCCAAAAATGCTGCCTTTCTGAATTTGCCTTAGCAATAATTTTATTTCTTTAGCAGCTTTAAATATGACATAGAATTAGAAATAAATGGTGTCTGAAGGATTAATTCTTCAGGATGCTACATTATTGGAAGAAGAGTTCTGCTGCTGTAGAAATAATGCCTTGGGGCTCAGGGACAAGAGATTATTAGAATATTTAGGAACATCTTGTCTGTTTTTAAAATGTCCAAAGATTTTGAACTGGGCCTTCATTTTATAGTTGGGTTATGAACATTTTTTCACATAAGAGAAAAAAATCTGTGGGCTCTCTAATGTTACCAGATATTCCTTTCTGATAGAGCACTTACTCTTCTTCTTAAGAAGATGATCAAAGAAATAATTCTGAAGCAGAGCCGAGCTCTGACTATCAGTATTTCCCTTGCTGCCAAAGTGATAGTCTACAGCCTGACCTGACACATTCCCAGAAAAACATGCTTGAGTAGTGTGAGACTTTTTCCTATGAACAAATTTATTAACACCTATATAGATTTATTTTTTCTGAAAACTTTATGATTATTCATATCATTGATAATAGTAAAAGTAATAACCTGCCTAATAATAAAGTTGTTTAACAGTATTTGCAATCAGTTGCCTAGTAAGCTGGTTGTAGAAATATCACTTCTATGGGACAAACAACTCTGACATATTTAAAATTCATACAATTAAATTAATTGTATTTGGATATCAAACTAATCATTTTGTTATTCAGGGTACTTGTACAATTATTGAAATTAATTTATTAATAAGATACGTAGTAGTAATAAAAAACAAATGCTAATATGCTATACATGTTATATAACTCTGGGAGCTATCGTACTCCAAATAAACTTCTCAATCTCAGGAATTTACCATAAGTGAACCTTTCATGAGATTAGACTCCAAGGCTATTATTACCAAAGCTAATACCATTCATAGTAGAGACAGTAACCAACACCACCATGTATTCAGTGACTCACATCATGCATATATGATATATGCTTGTCCTGTCTTAATCTTATAGAAATCATGCATATATGTGTAGAGCTGTGTATGTACATGTGTGTTTCATTTATAGTTGTAGAAACTAAGAATTTGAGACCTTATATCATTGTCCAAGATCACAATGCAAATAACCGGGACAGCCAGCCTTCAAGATTACAATGTGTGCTGGCAGGTTGACTTCCCTCTGCTCCTATGGTTATAACTTCAGTGTTCACCCGCTCATGTCAAAGCCAGTCACTGCATGGCAATGATGAGGAAAGTCAAGGTGACATTGCCCAAGCCTCATTCATGATGCTCTTTGTACGAATATGAGCTTTCTTCACCTTGGCCAGTGTTGGGAATTGTTTTCACACCAGTTTAACTTCCCACTGTTAGAAGTCCTCCATCTGATTAGCTATCACCACCCCTTGATTTATGATAGCCATTTGTTGAGGCTAGTCACTTTTATGGGCACCTGTGTCCCTGTGAAGTGATTTGTCCATGGTTGTATATAATTATAGACCAATTGGTTCAGTCAGGGACCATCCAACTGCTAAGACATTTATTTTATTATCAGCCTTGATTTGAGCTTTAATTAAATAATAATTTATTCAGTATCCCCTTCAAACAATCCTGTTGCAATTTATACTCATATATCTCTTAAGGGTCTGTACCTATAGTGAAAACTAAATAAAAGGTGCTGACTGACTGCACGTCTGGCAGAAATAGAAATACTGTGAGGTCAATGAGACATGAGTGAAGCCAGTCTCAGGATGGGTGAAATTGAACGTGTTGATCTTTTATTGGTTATTGCAATGACACAGCCAAGCATATGAATTAGATAAGAAGCAGTTGTTTAAAGCCAGGTAATATCAGAAGCAGCTGCATAGCCTCAGCTGCCTTGCGCAGTGGGTTGGTTATCTCCCTTGTTATTAAAAGGATTGGCTCTGGCCGGGGATTTAGCTCAGCAGTTCGGTGGCCTGCCTTGCAAGTGCAAAGACCGGAGTTCAATCCCCAGTACCAAAAAAAAAAAAAGATTGGCTCTGGCATTTTCACAGACACACTGGCATGTGACACATAGGCTTCTCCAAGGTCTAGTTGTATAGTTACTCTGATCTTAAGCCCCACCAAGGACTCGAAGGTAGAAGTCTTCTTCCTAGCCCTGGACTCCATGAAGGCAAAAGCTGGGGTATGCTGTTGTCATTAATAACATTATGTTGTCTATTTGCAGGAAAAGGGTTAAGATGAATCCGCAAGGGAGGTAGCTAGCTCTTGCTGGCAGTATGCACACTCCCTCCTCCTCTCACTAGCTCTGCACACACCATCTGCATTCTACAGATAAGAGTATAAACACCCCATTATAAATAAAATATAAATAAAACAAATGAAGGTAGTCAAATCGCATACAGACAAACACACAGAGCATCAGCCATTATAATTGAGAAGTCTAAATGGCAATGAATATTTAAGAAGGGACTTACTCTATCACTGGGTCATGTAGATAAAGAGCCTGTGATTTAGCTCCGAATTATTCTCAGCTAAACATAGGAATAGATGAATACACAAGGTCATCTTTTATATGCACCTCTGATTCCTTCCCTTTTGGAGAAGGGAGGGATCATTCCACTTCCTTGTTTTCCATCCCCAAGATCGCCCACGTGCTCTCGCTTAACCAAGGGAAATCATGACTCCTTTTCCTACGGACAAACATGTCATCTACTTTCTAGACATCAGCTCTTCTTCCTCACAGTTTCATGAACTTCTGCACTGCGAGGCTACGGAAGTGTAGAGCCACAGGGCTGCGTTAACTTCCTTCGGTAGGTGAAGTCAGGGATCATTAGAAAGTCAGAAGACCCAGTATTAACCTCGCCTTTTGACGTCTTCCCTTGAAATGAAAGCCTGCCACACTCCTGTCCCTAAGCCTCGGCCTTACTGAATTGCCTGCAGTCAGAACTCACTGCGTCCTTCAGCTGGTGAGGATCTCTGTGTCTCACCTGTGATCACAGCGATGTTCGTGAGTCCCAGTTACAGACAGAGTAGCCGCACCACTTAAATTAGTACTGCACAAGCTGTGGAAAACGTACCCGTTCACCCGCTCTAATCAGTTGCAGCAGATCCCAGACCAGTTCTTTTGCCTTGCCACCTTCCTTGTATAGAAGAAGCGTTCCATTCCGGCCCACCTGAGCAGTTTCCAGAAGCTCGTGAGAAGTTGATCCAGAATTGTGAAGCGGTGAAAGCCACAATGAAAGAAGAGGGCAATGGGGAAACACGACAATGACGACGGGAGGCTCATCCCCTGCCCTGTGCCCAAGCTTCCCTACAGAAGGGGCTACAGCTAAATCTGGAGTCTGTGCGTAGAAGTAGATAATATTTTCTAAGTTGGTGAGATTCTCTGAAAATTTTCCCCACTGTTCTTCCCTATTTTGGTAGAGAGCAATCCTATTTTATTAGCTTTTCAAACCAAACACACTGGAATTACTTTTTCTTTTGAAACCGGAGATCCAACTGGGGACCTTGAGCTTAGGAGATGGAATTACTTTTGAAGGTGTCCATCCTCTCCAGCCAACATCAAAACGGCCAGCAAATCCTATCAGTTACGCCTGCTAAATATGTTCTCCATCTGTCATTTCTCACTGTGTTCTCTGCTACACCCTAATTTAAGACTCTGTCATCCCTTGCAAGGACAACTGACAATGGTGCCCAGGTATCTGTGTTTTCCCCTAGCCACCTGATCTTATATGCCCAATACATGATCTCATACCGCTTTTCCACAACATGAGCCTTACTCTATAATTCTGCTCAAAACACTTTAAAAAAACTTGTCCTTATTCAGTGTAAATAGGAGGACCCTGGAAGTGAAAGATCTTGTCCCTCATTTCGTTTTTCTTTTTACCGGTGATCGAACTCGGGTCCTGAGGCAGGCGGTGGCCCCACTGAGCTACGCCCCACCTCGTTTCCCTTTAGGCCCCTTCCCCGCAGCACCCTCCTGCTCCCTGTGCCTCCCATGACAGAAACTCCCACACCTCCACGTGTCTGTGCACCTCTGGAAACTCTCTCAAGAGGCATATATCCACAAACAACTGTTTCTTTTCTTTCTCTGTTTCAACGATTTTCCTTATTGCGGTAAGTTTAGTGGCACTGAACACATTGAACTTGCTGTGTGACTCGCGCCGTTAATTCATTGCCAGAGAACCACTAATGAAATAACTTTCCCTCTTCTAGGAACCACGTATCAGTGGTGCAATAATTCCAAATTTGACTTTTTTGTGTCTGCATTCAGCAAGCAGGTATTTGCAGGGTTCACCTATATTATTACTGACCTTAGAATAATTTGTAGAGGCTAAATAATATTCCGTGCTGTATGTATATTATAGCTTGTTTATCAGTTGGTAGACATTTGGGTCCCTTTCCATTTCTGAATATTTTGAATAGCGTTATTATGAACATCTATGCACAGGTATTTAATGGGATTCTGCCTCTTGACTGCTTTAGGTATTCAGTCAGAAGGGGGACTGCTGAATGATGTGTCAATGTCTAGCTTTTTGAGGAAGAGTTAAAGTACCTATAAGAACAAACAAGGGTTTCAATTTTTCCTCATCCTAAAACTTCTCCCATTGCAGTCTGGTGATAATAGTCAGTGAAAGGTGATGTACAGTAATGCTGTGGTAACTTTGCAATCCTTTCCCTAATGAACAGTGATGCTGAGGATCTTGCCCTGTGTTTATTTGGTGTTTGGATGCTTCCTTGAGAAGCATTTATTCAAATATTTGCCAGTTTTTAACTGGAAGTTTTGGTTGTTTTGTTGTAGAGTCATGGGAGTTTTTAAGTAGTCTTGATAATAATACTCAACATGTAAATGATGCCAAATATTTCCCTGATGCAGTTTCCCATTGGATACTGTCCTTTGATGCGCAAAAATTTTAAGTCCAATCTATCTCTTCTTTCCTATGACTTGTTACTTTGATGTCAAATCCAGAAAATGTTTCATAGTTCAATATTACAAACATTACTCTCTATTTCTTCATCTAAGAGTATTACACTTTTTCATTTATATTTTAGCTTTCAAGGTATTTTCAGTTAATTTTTGTATATGCCTTAAGTGAGATTCTGCATTTTTTTCTTTAACATGTGGATATCTAGTTTTGTTCTTTTTTTCCCCCATATTGCTTGACTAATATGAATTCCCTTGATTCCCTCTTAATTTGAGAAAATTTTCCAATTTTTATTTTTAAAAAACGACTTGGATGTTGATAAAGATTACACCAGATCTGTGGATTGTTTGGGTGATGATTTCATGTAACAATATTGTCTGTTCATCAATTAACAGAAGTTATCTTCCATTTATTGACAAATTATTTAGTTTCAGCAATATTTTGTAGCTTGCAGAGTATAAGCCATTTACTTCCCTGGTTAAATTTATTTTTAGGGATTTTATTCATTTGAAAGAGAAGAAGGGTTGAAGAGGGGGCAGTGAAATGGAGAAAGAAAAGAAGAATAGAGGGGCATTGTGTACAGGTACAAATCCCCTGTACTGAATTGGTCTTTACGCATATCAAAAGCATAACAACATTAATCAAAAAACAAACTTGTGATACTGTTCACTGTTATGTTTTCCTATTTACCTTTACCACCAGTGTTTACATCTTTATATGGCTTTGGATTGTCTGTCTTCCTTCATTTCATCTCAAGCTGAAGGATCCCTTTAACATTCCTTATAGTGTGTGCAGGTCTGTGGTCATGGACTTCCTCAGTATTTACATGCTTGAGAATATTATAATTTCTTCCTCCGTCTTGAATGACAATTTTACTAGAGACAGAATTCTGAGAAACAGATCTTTTTTCAGTATTTAAAATATCTAATCACTTTCTTGCTTCTGAATTTCTGATAATTTGTATGAAAATTATTGATGATCCTCTCTTCCTTTGATTCAACAGCTTAATTAAAATATGCTTTGGTTTACTTTTGAGGTCATTCTAGTTAGAGTTTGTTAAATTGCTTCCATTTGTAGACTACCTGTCTTTCACAAAATTTGGAAAGATTTAATCTGCTTTTGTTTCAGTTTCTCTCTCTCTCTCTCTCTCTCTCTATTAGGCTCTCTTCCCCTTTCTTTATTCGTCTGTCTATTTATCATGTTTGTTGTTTCTTTTGCTTGCTCAACTCTTTTTTTTTTTCCCCATTAAATTCACTGGTACTTTTTAGGTTTACAATACAGTCACATTCATCATTGGGATCTTGAACCCTTACATTATGTAGCTTAGTTCTTCTTTTTCACCATACCCTTCTTTTGTGTGTTTTACATTACAATTACTGGATTTTAAAGATTTAAAAAATTCTTAATTTTTTAAGGAGTTTCTCTCTTTCCATTGATATTTCGACTCCTGTACCTTGTTCTGTATTTGTCTACATCTCTCTTTAGTTGGATTTTTTTTTTTTTTGGACTGGGTATTAAACCAATGGCCCTCATACTGAGTTGTGGCCCCAGCTCACCTGTTTTTATTCTGGGACAGGATCTCTCTAAGTCACTAGGTTCAAAGGTGAGGATTCAAACTGCCGAGAATGCTAATACATTTGCTTCTGTGACTTTATTTATTTAAATCTAACATCTCCTTTTTTGGAGGGTGAGTACCAGGGATCGAACCTGAGACCTTGTGCTTGTGAGGCAGGCAGCAGATCACTGAACCAAATCCCATCTCTGATGTCTCCCACTATTTAGGTACTTTCTTTTTGAATTTTGAAAATAATGATTCTAGATGTAACTAGAATAAGTACTTTCTTTTAGTTTTTGCTTTTATTAATATATGTGTATTTATTTATTTTTCCTCATTGAGTTTATTGGTACATTCTAGGTATACAGTATAGTTGCATTCCTCATTGGGATCTTGTACCTTTATATGACAGGTCTTGGTTCTCCTTTTTTGTAGTACATAATGATTGCATTCACTGTAGGGAGTTGGAACATGTTTCTATTGAAGTTTTTGCTTCTATAGGAAGATTTCTGGTTTCTTTGCATATATTGTGCATTTCTGTTGAAAATTTGATATTTGAATCATAGTATAAAGAAACTCCAGAGAGCACAGTGTTCCTATTTCCCAGCAGTTGCAGTCGGTTGACTATTTTAGTGTGTTTCTATGTGAGAGTGAACCTCGGGTAAAACTAAAGATCTTTTCAGATCTGTTTGCTCTAGCGGTATGTTTTCCTCCACACGTTAAGTGTCTTTCAAAATTCCCATACATATACTTGCTTTAAAAAAAATCGACATGAAAATAAATGTGGTCCATGAAATACCCTAAAATTGCCTTCAACTTGTGTGCCTGACACTGAAGCAGCCAGCATCTCTAGTTTCATAGCCACGCTTACAAGTGAGGATCTCCTGTATGAACAAAGAACCTCAATGTTTTTTTAAAAATGTTCTGACCATCCATGCTGGCTTCCTCAAGATGGCTATCCCAGGGCTGTGTTTCCCGCCCCAGAGATGCCTGACACAGACTGCTGTCTTCATGCTGAAGGCTGAAATTAGCTAACATATGGCCAATTCCCCAACCAGGCCTTTCTCTTGACAACTCTAAACTCCCAAGTAGACTCCAGAGTGCCAGAGAGTCACTTTACACAGTACCTTTCTATTTGAATTGTTTTTTAAAAAACTTATTTCTATAAACAAATGGGAACATGGAGATATCTAGCCCTTTTCTCTTTTCTTAATTTTGAATGTATTGAGATCCTTCTTCAACTGCCACTATATTGGAGAAATCTTCTGTGGGATTTTTCCAAAAAATGTTGGCCTAGGGCCAGGGATTTAGCTCAGTGGTGAGGCTGCCTCCCTCACAAGCTCAAGGTCCCAAGTTCATTGCTAGTCTTCATATATTTTTCTATTTGCATGTGTATTGTTGTCACAGTCTTTAAAATAAATACTTCATACATTTATAAGCCCAAAATCTAAGAGTGCTTGACTCTCCCTGAGGATTAAGAAAAATTTGCTGAATCATAGTCACTATTCACATGGCACACACGACCTCACTTTTTCTTTGTTGCATATACTTTGTTAAAACACAACGCTTTTTTATTTCTCTATTTGGTGGTCACTCTTGTCTACTCTTTCTATTTCAGCTTCTTCACTTATTTATCAACAGGTAAATTTAATTTGGGGGCATTGTGGGCAGAGTGCAAGCTGAATTTTTAAATATAACATTATGGGAGTCATCCTTTGTTTGCTCATTGGTGGATAAAGTTGATACTTTAACTTGTTCGACTTGATGAGGCTAAGTATCTTGAACTCATGCCAAATTCATATGAAAACAGAAACATTAGAAACCTTAAAGAATGGTAAGGAAATCTATGTTTGTTAAAGTGGATTTCCAATATTATTTACCAGAACCAGTCATTGTAGGAATGAAAAAAAAAAAAAAACATAGGTAGGAAAGAAAAAAATGATGTCCAAATGTTGGTAAGAGACAGTTATCACAGTTAATTGCCCTTGTTATAATTCTCACCTCTGATATACTATTCAAGTACAGTAGATTGCAACCTATCAGAATTAATGAGTATTTAATAAAGTAACCGGACTCAGAACAAACGAACATCAAAACCTTAAATTGAAATGACAAACTCAAAATTTTAACTTCAAGAGAACATAGTGTAAACTTAATTTGCTACTTAAATTTAGTAAATATGAAGTTATTACTGTCATCAAGTGTTTCAAGTTGCCTGAGTTAAAATTTTTATAAGTTTAAGGAACAAAATAATGAGAAAAAGAGTTTAATAAATAGAATAGTATTTCTAGATGAGAGGACTTAATATTAAAGTATTAAGTGATACAAATAATAAATGTAAGAAATTCACCTAAAATTTGTGTGGCATTCATTTATGACATTTGTGTGTTCATTAATGTAAGAATGTCTAGATTTTTTCTTAGTGGAATAATAATAAAGTTTCTCTTCTATATATCAACGCACAGTATGGAGCTACATCAGTTAAAATTTGGAGTATTTGCTCAAAAAGTAATAAATATATCAATGGAGCTGACTGGAGAATCTAAAATATGCAGAAAAATGACATAATAAGTGTAGCATTTCAAATTAAAACCAAATAGTTATAAAATATAGGCCACTGCGATAGTTAGCTACATATATAGAAAAGATTAAAACCTTACATTGTCATATTCATAATAAATCACAAATGGGTTAAAAGCCTAATGTTGCAATCAGAATTATGAAAGCATTAATTAAAATTTAGTGTATTGTACTGAATTTGACTGTAAGTCATACCTTAGTAAAAGGCAAAAACTTAGAAGTCATAAAGAAAATTTTACAATATTTGACTGAATAAAAAAACCTGAGTAAAATAGCAAAATCACTACAAATAAAAAGGCAAGCTACATTCTAGAAGATACACTCTTCTTGTATTGCTAGCATAAAATTGATAATGTTTCAAAAGAGTTCCGCAAATGTAAAATAAATATCTCCAAAATAAATGGGCAAAAGATTAAAAATTAACAACTAATAAATGAGATATTTAAATAACCAATGAACAAGTGAAAAGATACCCAGCTCCAGTAGCAATTAAGGAAAAATTAATTAAAATAGCATAGTCATTCTAGAATGGCAAAAAATTTCAGAGTTTGATAATTTGAGTGTTGCTATGGAAATAGGAAGACAGAGTGGCTATTTTCCTACATCATAGGTGCAGAGGGAAAATTAGTTCAGCCACTTTGTATTTTAAATATTCATAGCCTTTGACTTAGCCATTCTACTTTTCTGAATTCATTCTGACAAATATGAATGTAAATGAACATGAATGTATGTGCCTGGTATAGCATCTGTACAGCAGTGAAATTAGGAATAAATGAAAGCAAACTCAGGATGATAAAATAAATTACAATGTAGTTATGGTACGGAATAACATGAAATCATTAAAAACGTGCTGCATCTGTATGTATTGACAGAAAAAGTTAAGCCTTATGTAAAAGGAGCAGCAGTAGTTCAGTACAAGTGACAACAGTTGTGGTCCAGTATGAATAACAACATCTTCTACGTGACTAGAAAAAAATTTTGCAAAGATGTAGCCAAAAAAAGTACCTATTAGAACAGAGAGAATGCCCAGGAGAAAATAGAGAACAGGCTTCAAGTAAAGTACTCCTTTTCCTCTACATTCTTCTGTCATTGGAATTCTTTTTTTTGGTACCGGGGATCGAACTCAGGTCCTTGTGCTTGCAAGGCAGGCTGGGGAACCACTGAGCTAAATCCCCAGCCCCACTGTCATTGGAATTCTTATTATAAGCCTGTATTTATTCTATAATTAAAATAAAATGTTCAACAGTTTGGAACCCAAATCCCCTAATGGTTAGTATTTACCAAGTTTGAGGAGTTCTCAACCTTGCAGAAAAAGATTTCCCAGAAAGTTTATTGAAAACACAGAGGATAGTATTTTTTCGGAACGGCCTTTGCTCTACAACCAGAATTGTTTTTTTTTTTTTTTTTTTTTTTTTTTTTTTTTTTTTTTTTTGTACCGGGCGTCGAACTCAGGTCCCTGGCACTAGAACCACTGAGCTAAACCTCTGGGTACAACCAGACTTTGAGACAGCATTGTTTACGATGATTATTAACTGCTTATAGAGAAGTATCACTGAGTTTCTATTTACTTATGTCATTGCATTTTACCAGAAATTTCTGCATGGCAATCCAAAATTTGTCTGGAAAGAATGACTGTATGTGTCTCTGTGAGTTCCTGAATTTAAAAACAGAAACTTTAAAATATATGCTGGCTTATTTGTCACTTCCTGTTGTGAGGTATGGACTAGGCAAAGTCTGAGATATTACATCTTAAACCTGTGTCTCTCCCCATGTTGCTGGAGGCCTACTGATATTTATTTGCAACATGAATTGTGGGTATGAACCAACAAGGGAATGATATTTCCCCCAGATATGTAACAATCGAAAAAGCAGCTTTTGATCATTTTGAAAAAACTGACATCTTTTGTCTCTATTAAATGTGTATATTTTTCGCTCTAAGGTCTTTTACTCTGTACTTGTAAGATTGACTACCAACAGCTCTTACTAGATGTATTTATTAAATTTAGGAGTTTCATTTTGTTACCAGAAATGTCATCACTGTGAAAAATAGCAAGAGATAATAAAATACAGATAGAACCAGCCTGATACCGACAATCTTGGAAATGATTCTTAAATTTGGAACCTGACCACATTTCAGTTCTCTTAATGATACTGGAAAGGTAAAATGCAGACTTTACTGGCCAAGGAAAATACTCACCCAGTTGTCACATAGTTGTGTGGCAGGTAGTTACCCCAAAACTTAGACTCGATACGTCAAAAAGTCTACTTGGAAAGGGAGCCAAAGAGCATTAGAGCACAGTGCTCCTAGACAGCACCTTCTCGTTTTGCCAATAATGAGTTAAAAACTCTACGTCTCTTGATATAGCTGAAAACATAAGAGTTTTCATTTATTTCAAAAGAGTCTGGCCTAAAAGAGCTACACTCAGGTGCAACACAAAAGCTCTATACGCAGTTTCTAACCTAAACTGCTTCTCTGTGACTGAAAGAGTTTGTTATAGGGATGCAATTTTATATAGACTTTTTTTTTTTAACTCGGGACCTTGCACTCGCGAGGCAGGCAGCGGCACCATTGAGCTAAATCCCTGGCTGGTAGACATTTCCTAAAGTACTAGTACACCACATCTATAATAGAGTGAAGAAGATTGTATTTAAGCTTGCATATTTTAGAGCTGCGCACACTGACATAGAGGGTAGGTGGCTTGCCTAGAGTCATAGAAAACTAGCTGAAGAATCTTCTGTCCCACAGTCTGTTTTTGTTGGAGCTGTGACAGTTTACTGGAATGATGCTTCAAGTTGAAAATCCACTGTAGACAGAGGAGAGAAGAAAAAGGTTTTACATGAGGAAAAACAAGGAAATTGGGGTAAAAGGTGAAATGGAAGCACAAAGGAGGAGGAAAGGCTAAATGAAAAATAGAAGCTAAAATTTAATTAAAGGAAAAATTTTAAGTGAAATTCAAACAATTACGCTTCTTAGGGTTGCTGTCATGGTGGATATGATAGTCATAAGCATCATTTTTTGCTTCCATAATTTACTTTAGAAAAAAGTATCAAGGTCCTCAGCAAGGAGAACACGCGGTGGTAATTTTGAATCAAACCAATGTCATCAAGTCTTTATAAATAATATTAAAAATTCAGTTTTTTTTTTATAACAGAAAAAAATCAAAAGGGCTGGGAACGCAGCTCTGTGGTACAGCATGTGGGACTTGAGCCTGAATCCCTGGCTTCCAACCCTAGTGACAATGATAGTTTTAGTGCTTGTGTGAACTGTGTTCCTGAAACAGTTAATTGGATCGTGTAAAGCGCTAAAATGCTGGAAGCAAGCAGAATAAGTGGACGAAGAATTGTGTGGCATAACAGACCGAAATTTGCTACCAGGGAATATCCAGTAGGCCGTTAGCATCAGTCTGTGATGTTTATGAAACGCAGATTAATGAATTCAGTTTATTATTATGTGGAAGTCAGTTCAGAGAGCTCTTACTGCAGAGACCCAATAACAACAGCTTGCCCTCTAGCACTGGAGGTCTGAGGTAGGGCTGGGAATGAAGTCCACGGAGAGACTTCCCCCAAAGCAATTTTTTAAAAGATGGATTTAAAAGACTCGTGTACAGGCTGATTCTGAATAAACTCTCCTCTCGGCAATGAAAGGAGAGTTTTGTCCTGTAGATAAAATTCCTCAGTGACGGCTGCCCATCTTCTATCAGCCGGCAGAGTAACTCAGGACACATGCGGACACTGCGAGGGCTCGAGTGTCACACTCTTTCATTGGACGTCGGTAAGTTGGGAGCCAAGCTTTACCAGTGCTCACCCCCTCATGGTAAAGGCAAAGTTGCAGGCAACTATAAGGTACTTGTCTGAAATTATTCTTTTGAACCATTGGGCGTGCCTGATGACCCAAAACATCATAAAAGTGAATTGAGAGTTTCTGAAGGAAACAGGAATCCAACGGTACTTTATAGAATCTGGTTACTATGTACAAGTATATGCATTTTGTATAGAGGTGTTTGTCAGTTTTTTAAATTAAACCTCACTATTTAACAATCCAAATAATCTAATCAGTAACTGTGGAGTATAATAATTTTATAAAATATGAATTAATATTCATTGAATGGAAAGTTTCCTGGTGTATGTGCCTTTGGGCTGAAAGGAAGCTTTTTAGGACTGTCGTTTAAAATAATTTGCCCACCATTGATCCTGCCCAGCCAACCACAGGGCATATTACCGAGGGAAAATAAAGCTTATTCAACACATACTGTTCCATTGTGTCTGAGTACAGTGCACACCTGCTAATAGAGATCTATAATTACTTTTGTGTGTTTGTATTTTCAAATATGTAGAAAGTAAAAAGAGGTGTTATGAAATTAAATTACAACGATCTTGCATTTTTTCCAGCTTTTCAATCAGAGATTTATTTATCTTGCTTCAGCTTCGTTTCAGGATCAAGCATCATTTCCTTCTGACTTGAAGGGTTCTCTTTAGTACTTCTCACAGATACAGAGTTAAAAAGTCCCGTTTTTTTCGTCTGAGACTTGGTTAATTTCTGTCTCATTGTTACTTCTTGTTTTTTGATCCGGTGTTTCTGGGGATCAAACCCAGGCAGGGCCTAGAGCATGCTGTTCAAGCGATGCAGCACTGAGCTACATCCTCAATCCTGGTTTATGGATTCCTTGATGATAGTTCTTTCTTTCAGCATTTTCAATCACTCACTCATTCATTTAGAACCTCCAACATTTTTTGCTCAAAAATCTCACTGCCTTTTTTAGGATCCCTTGTTCACAAAGAGTTACTTCTTTCTTGCTATGCCATGATTTTCTCAGTATTTGACTCTACATTTTGATTGTAATGAACCTCAATGTAGATATCTTTGTGTTTGTCCTACCTGATATTGTCACTTTAAAATTGGTTTCCTGATTTCCTTTAGCTATCATCCATTTTTTTAGCTATTTGAACATATATGACAGTTTCTGTAAAGGTTTTAGTTAGCAGGTTTGATAAATAGGTTTCATCAGGAATGATTAGTGACTTTTTTGTACATTTGAATGGGCAATATTTTATTATTGCTTGTTATGACCTATGGTGATGGTTAGTTGTGGTGTGGGTTGGATTTTTTCTTCTATTTCTTTCTCTTTTTTTTGCAGAAAATTGTTCATTTAGGAAAACAGACACTTTTCTTATGGAAAAAGTCTTTGCACATGGACTTTATTTCTGGGCAGGCTGCACTGATTAACCTGATGTATTCCGAGTCCTGAGATCAGACTAAAGTGAAACTGGAAACATTTTCAGATCTTTTCTGAGCATGTGCACCGGTTAGGCCTATAAGTGTGCTCTTTTCAATTCCTTTTATACATGGCAGCTTTTATATGTACTATTTTTTCAAGAGTCTTCTTGTGTGTGCCTCCTCTGTGTCTCTTGCCCCTGGTGTTGGTGGCTCTCTAGTTACCCTTTCATAGCCATTGATCACTCTATTTCCCTGTCTGGATCTGTTAGGTTCAAAGAGAACTACGCACATTCAGTCAATGACAGACAGGTTAGAACATTGCAAATTATGTCTGATCTACTCCTTGCAGCATGAGGGAAAGAGCTAAGAAGTGGGCTATTGCATACTGTAGACCAAGATTCAACTGCACAAAACAGCAGGGTGGATGAAATGTCGTTCGATTCCCTATCATTCTTGTGGTGGCTTTTTCTTAATTAGCCTTTTGCTCAACTGCTATAAAACTTTGCTTTCCAGAGCTCCTACAAAGTCAATTCATACTGGTTTGAGTCATATTTCATTTACATCTTTTTTGGGTAAAGGGTTTAAAGTTTCCTTGGCAGCTACTTTGCTGACATGCATTTTTCATAACAATGGTGCTTCTCTGAAAAGAAGATCTTCCTAGAAAAGAATCAGCCTTGAAGACAAGAGATAAACAATGCCAGTCCCCGTCATCCTTTCATCCTTTCAGCCTTTCTTTGCCCTATCTGCCATCACTGTTCTTTTGCCCAGTGGCTACTATGTAAGTCAAAGCTTTATATATATGATACTAGGTCTCAGTTCTTAGGAAATAAGGAATTATAAGCAACAATTTATCAAAAAGCACTCTGTCGTTGGTGCGTGTGTGTACATAATATAAACATGTGTCTCAATTCCTACCAATAGCATCAACTGAGTTTCCACAAATAATACCTAGGAACGTAGAATGACATGATTCATCTGGTATTTAATAAATATTGACTTGATCAGCGTCTACTAAGCACCAGATGAATGACCAGATATTGTCCTAAAGACTAAGCATTCAATGATAAACAGAATGAAATTAGCATTTAAAAATTATTGCAGATTAATGATGGTAGAGTGATCTCAACACAATTTTATAAGTGCCTTGTGAGACAAATATACAGGCGGTAGAGGTGGGGGATAAGAAGAAAGTCACTATATTCTCCCTCCATATGTCATGTCTGGAGGGGAAAGAGATATTGCATTACGGGAGAAGAAAATACCTGAGACAATTTGAATCTAATATGGAACATAAATAATAGTGATTATGTTGTTGTGTTTTTGTTTTTGTTTGGAACAGAGCATAGCCATGAGTTCTATAGGCCAAAAAGTAACTGGGTAAGTTGCATTTTTGTGACATCCTTATTGAATCTGAAGGGATTCCTTCATCCCACAAGTGTTTATTGAGTTGTTACTTGGTTTCAGGCATTGCCCTAAGTTCTGGAAATGAAGTGGCAGAAAATCAAAAGTTTCCAGGCTTGTAAAAGGCAAAGTCTGATTGAATAGGATATAAACATTAGTCACAAGATTCTCCTTTGATAATCAGGAAGGGTTTTGCCGAAGATGTAATTATTGAATGACATCTTGTGAAAAATGAGGACAACAGCAGTGTGGATATGGAAGAGAAGATTATCTCGGACTGAGGATATCCCAAGGATGACAACTTTGTAATGGAGAACATTTGCATAATTAAAGGAATAACCAAAATTCCAGTGTCTGGGTAGCAGAAGCAAATGAGTCACTGAGGTAAATAGATCATATAATGTTTTGCTATCTGTGGTAAGATTTTAAATTGTAAGTCTAAAAGTTATAAAAGTGCCATAGAACTACAAAACCAAATGGAGAACTGGCAGTGACCAGACGATATAGATGAAGTCCACATGACAAAGAATGAGCACCCAGAATTAATTTTGAATTTTATGTGAGAAAATCCACAGTATCTTATGAAGAGCAAGGATAATTACAATGCTGGCAAGACATTGATACCTTCACATACACACACACAAACACACACACAGACACACACACGCACACATACACACACACGAACACATACACAAACACACACATACACACACAAACACACATACACACACAAACACACACACATGCACACAGACACACAGACACACACAAATGCTCACAAATGCTTCTATATCATATTTGCCTGAAAATAAAACCTGAATTGAAAATAAGCCCTAGAATGTTCTTAATATAAATTCTACCCCAAATTAAGCATCAATTAAAATCATCAGACAGAAGCATTTAACGTGTCCATTGCAACACTAAATGGATATGTTTTATTATAAAATAAAAATATTAAAATATAATTAATATATAAGTGAATATTAGTATTAACATTATACTTAAATGATAATATAGAATATAATTGAGTTTGTGTAGCTACCCAAGCAGGCAGTTTTGGATGAGAAGTAACTACCTTTGTATAAAGATTAATTCAAGACAGTGTTGAATGGCCAGAGTGCAGACACAACAGACAAATTACATGTTCGCCTGATGACAAACAGACGTGGTTATCTCTGAAATGAATTTTCACAATTTCATAACTCGTATGTTGTAAACGACATACTAAATACACTCATGTGAAATACAGAAATGTTTTCTAAATTTTGGTGCCTGAAACTTTTCACCACTTTTGCGTAGAGCACCAGTCTTTGTTTTTCATTTTTTGTTTGTTTGCTTGCGGTACCAGGGAATGAACTCAGGACTTTGCATTTGTGAGGCAGGAGCAGTACTATTGAGCTAAATCTCTAGCCTAGAACACCATTCTTAGCTCTCATGTTTTATGTTGATACTCCTGTCTCATAAGTCTTCACGTAACACTTGATTGAGTGGAAACTTTGTGAAGCATAGCCTGCAATAGGTCATGACTTAGGTGAAGAATTCATGGGATGAAATCACTGGCAGCCATGTTACCAGTGCATGAAGACCAGGTTTCATGGACAAGAAATGTTCACTTAAGGAGAGCTATATTGTTGGATATGAGAGATTGGAGCCTGTGGTTCTACAGGAAACAGAGTAACAAGAAATACAGGCTGGAATTCAGGGAATTTCAGAGTTACAATGAGATTCCAGAAGATACTATGACCTCATTTGAATACAGACAATAGTATGACTGTCTTCTACATGTGAATAAATTAATAAATGTAATTGTACGTGAAAAGTAAGACATCCCCCAAATATAAGCTGTGTTGCATCTTTTGAAGCAAAAATTCATATAAGGTGTCATTTTGGGGGAAAGTACACATACAGAGTTCATTAAAAAAAATCTATACACACTTCAGCAGTTCATCGTACTAATGTCTGAAAGCAAATGGTCACCACTTTGAGCACCTCTTGTAGTTGTAGAGGCCAAATGTATTAATCTCATGATGCTTCAATAGGTTTAGTATTAAAATATTTATTTTCCTGATATATACATCTTTTGGCAGAAAGTGAATGTATATATATATAAATATATATATATGTAATATATTTATGTATATACTACCCCACAAAATGACTAAAATATGACTTGATAAAAGAGCTTTTAATTCCCTAAGTAGCTGAGGGCTCTAAAGCTTTCTTGAAACTTAAAACTTCATGCAGCCTTAAATGATGATAGTGTATGCACTACACAAGTAAGCTTAGCTTCAAAGCAAGTCTCTAACTGCACCATTCAATTAAACAGCTGCCCACTGCCTTCTTGGGTGGAGAAGTCTCCAGGCTAGGGTTGGTTTTTCAGTGCATCCAAGTGAGAAACGTCACCCGCTTGAGGAATGAAGCAGTGTGTCCTTCCCATAGACATAGGACACCCGTAATCAGGGTTCCTGCCAATAAAGTGAAAATTTTGTCATTAAAAGGTCCAAAAATCATTTCTTATATAAGTTAGTCTTATTTTCGTTGCTCTTTTTTTTTTTTTTTTCTGGATCTAGTAGAATTTAGGAGATGTTAATATTGTTAGTGCTGTGACATCTACAACTCTGCCATGGACTTAGTATGGCAAAAATCGTACAGTGTGAGGGGTGGGGCGATGCATTGGAGTGATTCTGTGAACACAGAACGGACGGGACCTACGAAGGGCGGTAAAGAATATAAAAGGAAAGTGATACATTCCTTATGCTAGTTAGAAGGAAAGGAAGGTGTCTGCTGACAGTGGAGCAATAACGCACCCATGCTGGGCCTTGGAATACCGCCCACAAGCCCGGGGACAAGGTAGAAGGAAGTGTGAGACATCACAGGTCACATAAAGGTACTTGGATTTCTTTACCTAGCATCACACCGGGGCAGCAGACGCACACTGCTCCCAACACAGCCACCCTCTTGTTGCCTTTGCAGAGCTCATTTGTAGCTCTTGAAAGCAGTGTTGACCAATCAGAGTCTGGGAAATGTCGGACTGGTGTTTTCTAGAAATACAGGGCGGTTTTTATTCTCTTCAAGGATGGGGAGTCCCTCAGCACAGACTCTCACCAAGGCTATTTACCCTAACTTGTTAATTTGGGTTTTTTTTTCCCTAAATATTGGATTTATTAATTAAAGCACACATACTTCTAGCATTTATTGAGGGCTGAAAGTGCATATTTTAACTAAGAATTCTAATTTTTTTTGCAAGTTGTATGCCTCTTTTTGCTTGTCATTCATATCGATAGGAGAGATTATAAAATATATATAGCTTGGGTGCTAGTTTAGCAGCAGTTATCAATTGCTGGGCCATATGCAAATATATTCGTTAAGATGTTTGCAGAGTTAGATTTCCATCTGCTGTTCTAGTGTCTCTGGTGCAGTGCATTTATTTAGATTTATTTTTAATTTTACTGCATCAGAGAGAAACAGAGAGATTTTGTTTACTTTCCTAAAATATATAAACAAGATAATATGTAGACTTGGAGCACTGGCACTGGGAGAGAACTAAGAGGAGAGGGAGAGAGGAGAAGAAGAGGGAGAAGCGTTATGACTGTGCTCCACATGACTTACTGTATCTAATGTTTGGTTGCCCCCTGGCAGGGTCTTGGAAAATGACAGGTGATGAGGCCCCAAATTAATCGAGTGGTTTAGTCCGTCAGAAACTCCACAACTGGGTGGGGCCTAGCTGAAGAGAATGGGTGGAGCAGCAGGATCTGGAAGACCGTGAGCTGCCTCCAGCCTCTTCCTCCCGGGATTTCCTGCTTTCTGCTTCCCAGGGCTAGGAGTTGCTGAACTCTGCCCTGCCACAAAGTTCTTCCGCCTCATCTTGAGCTCAGAGCTGGCCACAAACTGCCAAGTTTCAAATCATGAGGCAAAATAAATCTTTTTGCCTTTAAATTGTTTTTCGTGGGTATTTTCTCACAATAGAGAGCTGATTAACTCAGGAAGGAAGAAAGGAAGGAAGGGAGGGAGGGAGCGGAGAGGGAGGGGCAAAGGATAAAAATGAAGAGGGCAAAAATTAGAGTGTTTTATCATCCTTTGTGCACTTACTAATTTTCAGCGTAGCAATTAGCAGAATACCTTTTATGTGTAGAACATCCTAGAAATGTTTCTCCACTGACTGCAGGGAAACAGGACAGCCTGATAAAAGACAGTCACAACCTGCTACCAATAAACAGAAAGAAAAACTTGATGTGCTGCGGCCGCATTTCTCCCTTGCTTTCCGTTTTCAGTGCGTACACTTCTTCAAGGCTGTGGCGGATTTGCCCACTTTCCTAATTCTTACTGCTGTCATCCTCTCCTAGGCTTTTGCTTAGGATCAGCCTCAGAGAAATATCCAAACAACCCTTTTGTCTTAAAATCAAATTCATCTTCCTTAAAGTCAGTCAATACAGGCCTACTCAAAAAGAGAAATACAAATAAAGAAGTCTTAAGATCCTCAAGTATATACAGAAAAATTTGAGTCTTTGTATTCTTCATATTCTGACTGTCCCACAAAACTTGCCCACCAAATTTTCTCATTGACTTCTTATTCTGATGAAATACATGAGCTCAGGATATAGTTAGAAAGAAAGAAAGAAAGAGAGAGAGAAAGAAAGAAAGAAAGAAAGAAAGAAAGAGAAAGAGAGAGAGGAAGGAAGGAAGGAAGGAGAGAGATCATGTCTTGAGATCACGCCACCTTGACCCAAGTAACTATATTCTTTGTACCACAATTTTCCCAGGGAAGGAGGGTAGATGAAAAGTGTCCCTTTGTTATAGGATTCTTCCAGTGATTTAGTACTATAAAATGCCTGGTTTCTTGGGTTCAAAGCCCAGCCTCTCCTTATTTACACATAAGTCATGAAGAAGAACAGGAGTTATGACTTGTTTGGAAATAAAGACTTTATGAGAGACTTTTAAAGTGTATAAACAGTCCCAAGTCAGACATATGCCCCCCAAAATATGTGAGAAGACTTTTAACGTTTACCCAGGGCTGAATTCAAATCTCATCATATTCTTTGCTAGTTTGTGAAGATTTTCCCTTGGAAATCTGCAAAATCTGGGAGAAATGGCTGTTTTCATATTGCACAGTGCAAGATTATTAAGTGTGCAAAGAAATAAAAACATATGTCCCATTCAAATTAAAAGTAAATAAATCTCCAGACACCACCCATAAAGAAACATAGGAATAGAACTTCCTAGACAGATACTTCAAAACACTTTAAAACTGCTGAAATAAACCCTACACTATGAATGAAAGTATATCTTGAAAACAAAAATTAAAATGAGAATACTAACAAAAGAAAGATTATAGAGAACACCAGAAATGCCGAGGCTAAGAAGCATAACCAAATTGAAAAATTCATGAGAGAGATTTAACAATAGACTTAAATATGTAGAGGAAAATATTTACAAAAATCTGAATTCAAAACATTTGACATTAACTCTAAGAACAGAAACAAACATGGATAAATAAATATAAGCAGAGATGTGTGAGACACTATCAAGCTGACCAATACGTATGTATGTAATATGTAGGACTCAAAGGGAAATAGACAGATACTATTTTTAAAAATCAGTGTCTCAAAATCCTAAATCCAAAGAATAACACAAAGATATAAGCATAAAAGGCTTAATAAAATCCAGGTAAGATAAATTCAAGAAGCCAAAAATGTAACAATTCAAGCAACTGAAAGTCAGACATAAATAATCTGTTTTTTTTTAAATTTTTTATTCAGATTTTGTTTTATTTGCATGTTTGCAGTTCAGGCAGAGAACAATGGTCTTGGCAAAAGAATCTTGAAAGCAATAGAAAATTATGACCTAACAGGGATCTCTGAGTGGATTATCAGCAGATTTCTCAGAAAAAAAAAAAAAAAAGTGGTGGTTAGAAAGCAATGACTATGTATTTAAAGTAGAAAAGGAAGAAAAAACTGTAAGGCAATAATACTACTTCTGACAAAGGTTCCTTTAAAAAATCAGAGAGAAATCCAGACATTCCACATAAACAAAAGTTAATGTGAAGGGACATACATATCCTAGTTCACTAATGTCCAGAAGAAAAAGACAGAATATAAATAAGGAAATGCAGGGCTTAAAACACATCATACCCTATTATATGGGACAATATACCGAACAAAATTCAACATTCTTTCTATATTAAAAACACCCAGCACATTGAGAATAAAAGTATCCTTACCAAAATAAAGGCTATCTTTGAAATCACACAGCTAATGTGCTCAGCATTTAAAGACAATAACATTTCTGCGAAGATCAGAAACCAGTGCACTGCACACTTCGCTGAATACAAATACAAATTTTTAGCAAGAAACAAGATGATTATTTCCATTTTCAGAGAGCATAATCTTAGATAACTCTAAAGGTTTTATCCAAATGAAAAGTAGTAAAAGTAAGAAGTGAAATTTTCACAAGATACAGAATATCAAATCGACATACAGAAATCAGTTCCTCTATTTTATATCTCAGCAATGAACAATTTAAAAAAACACAACCAAAGAAGAATGAAACATTAAAAAAGAAAACAACCAAAGAGACTAAGGTTTTATGGGCTGAAAATTTAGTAATAATAAGAAATAAAAATAAAACGTGAAATAAAATTATTAAGGAATAGGATTGCATGCCATGTTAATGGACTGAAATACAACTGTTAAAATGTCAAAGCTGTCAATTGATTCAGTGCTATAGCTTTCAAAATTCCTACAATGCATTTGGCAACACTAGAAAAACCCAATCTAAAGTTTTTATAGAACATCAAAGAACTCTGGGTAGCCAACACAATAACGAAAAACAGGAAAAGGATTGGAAATCTTACAACTCCTAACTTCCAAAATTATTACCAAGCTACCTTGTTTGAAGCAAGGTGGAGTTGGTATAACCACAGACCAGTGGTAAAAAATATTCCACAAATAAATTCTCACAGCTATGGAAAAAAAAAAATGATGCTTGGCATGTCCCTTCCGTGATGGAAAGAAATATTTGTTTTATAAAAGTGCTGCTGATGGAAGCGGATACTTACATGGAAAAGGACTAGGCCAGGCCTCTCTTCCTTGTAAAAACATTAACTCAAAATGAATCATATAATTAACACCGTGAAGTCTTTGTACTGGGTGCCGTGGAGGCACAGGGAAGAGCTTCACGACACTGACTTGGCAGTCCCTTCTTGGACAAGACACAAGAATTATCCAAAACAAAGGTAAAAACATAAAAATTGGTTTTCATCAAAATTGAAAGCATTGTCCCCCAAAGGTCACCACCAACACCACAAAAAGATCACCCATGGAAATTCAGCAAATATTTGTATGGAATTGCTATCCCGATTATACAGAAAATTCTGCCAACAGAAACAAAACCACCAATATAATTCAATTTGAAAATGAACAGAGGACTTGGATAATCATGCACGCATAGGAAAACGTTGTTCACCATTGCTAATCATTGCAGAGGCACAAATGCAAACTACAAATGTCCACCTCACACCTAGTAGGGTAGGTCCTATTTATCAGAAAAAGAAAATAAATCAAAGTAAGCAAACAAAGCCAAAATGAAAGAAAACAAAGATGGGAGGAGGAAAAAGAAGGGAGAAAGAGAAAGGCAGGGAGAGAGGGCAAAGGAAGGAAAAGGAAAGAGAAGAGGAAGTGCAAGGGAAAGACAGAAAGAAAGACAGGAAGAGAAGGAGAGAGGGAGCGAAAGGGAGAGGGGCGGATGGAAGGGAAGAGGAGGAACAGAAAGAAGGAAAGAGGGAAGGAAGAAAGACAAACTGAATGAAAAGGAGGAGAAAAAGAAGAGAAGGATCTGGAGGGCAGGGAGAGCAGGGGAGAGCAGAGAAGGCGAGGGAGGTGAGTCGTCATACAGGAAGCTGGGATCAGGGAATGGAGAAGCTGGAACCCTTGTACGTGTGTTGCTAGAGCGGAATGTAAAATGACGGAGTTGCTATGGGAACCTGTATGTTAGTTCCTCATACCATTGATCTTCGGTTTATCACACCATCCAGCAATTCCGGTGCTAGCTACATAGCTAAAGAACTGGAAGGAGAGACTTGAGGAATTTTTCATACGTGTTTGTAACAGGATGCTATTTAACATTCAAAAGACAGAAACAAGCCTAGCACCCACCGGCAAGTTAATGGATAAACGAAATGATGGGATTTTATGCACTTCAAAATGTGACGATTCTGATAGTGTGCTACAACGTGCAAAAACCCCGAAGAAATTATGCTAAGTCACAAAGGGACATGTATGATTCCCTTTATAGAAGAAAATTCGAGTAGAAAAATCCTGTAAGAAAGAACACAGAATGCTGGTCGCCAGGGGCTGGCCAGAGAGGAAAGCAGGAGTTAGTGTATAAAAGATGTTGTGTTTCAGTTTGGAAAGATGAAAATATACTAGGTGATATGAGGAGGAAATTGAACATTAACAAAGTATTCAACCTCACTGAATTGTACTCTTGAAACCAGTAAAAGCGATGCCTCTGAGATTAGGTATATTTTATCATAAAAAATACCACAGTCCAGAAAGTTAACCACTTTAGCAGTAATCTGAGGAGCTGTGAAATCAACGCCTTCTTCAGAGATTCAGGTATGCAAGACGAGAGAACAAGAAGTGGAGGAAGAACTTCTCATCTCAGTATTATTCAAACTGTTACAAACACAGCATATCAGATCAATAATTGCTAACTCACAAGGCTTACGTTTGAGATTCCTACTATACGTATTAAATTTTCAAAAAGGAAGAGATGGGGGAAATGTAAAGAGAGAAAGAGAGAGAGAGAGAGAGAGAGAGAGAGAGAGAGAGAGAGAGAGAGAGATTTTAAGTTTTTAAATGCCAACGTTGCACATATCCAGCAGAGAGGTGGCCCAGGTGAGGGTGGAGAGGCATTGCGGCCTCTGCCAGCCTGAGGTCCAGCTCATTTCCCACTCTGTTGTCCTCTTCTCTGGGGCTGTCACCACAACAAGCAGCCTTTCCCCGAGGGAGTAGATAACATGTATTGAGTGTACTCATCAATTTGTCTGTCCTCAGACACTCTTTAGCATCCATGTCTCGCTCAGTCCCTTCGCAGCTCTCTCTGACTCTCACCAGCTAAAGGTGTAAGCTCTAAACTGACAATTTTAAAAAGGTTTCTGAAGTCTTTTAATGTGAAAAAGGCTCAGCTGAGCCCTATCCTGGGCTTATGCAGGCAGCTTTGAGGGGTTAATCAGAAGTGACGCAAAGAAACAGTTTTTTCAAGTATTTATAGTTTAAAGGGTCATTGTGTAAAAGTAGCCAAATTAAACTTCCAGAAGCAAAATGTAGTCACGAAGAGAGCTACACTGTTATTCATTCATTCTACAGCCACTTACAAAGACATTTTAAACTTAGTCTGCCTATTCTTTTGTCTATTAATAAAGCAAATGATAGAACTCCATTTATGGTTGATGCTTATCTAAAAGATTTTTGAAATATGCTGATGAGGCTATTGTGGAGAGGACCTTAGCAATCCTGCCCTTGCCTGCTTCAGAAAAAACAATGTCAAGACTGTCAATAGGACCCTTTGAAATGATTCCCAGAAGGTGCACATTCTGGCTTTCTACAGTTGCTTTTATTCAGCAGTATTTTCAGTAGTCCTCTCACACCACCTTGCCCACCAGAATTAGTATAAGTTGCGTTTCTTAGTTATGCACTTCCTGCTTAGATCCACAGATCTCTGGGGTTATTTACACGCTTGAATCTCGAAGAAAAATTCCCTCTTCCCTTTCCATTATATTTTTTCCCATCGCATGTCAAAATTCTGAAGCAAACTGGAGACAGTTTGAGCTGAGATACTATTCTACTTTGCACTAAGATTTTGGATTGGTTTTTCACATCATCTGCTATCCTTCCTGTACTCTTGATGTCTAATTTGCTAATTCGTGCAAATATAGTTCCTACCAATATACAGTACTTGAAAATGTATGCATACTTCAAGAAGAGAGGTAGAGAATCTAATCTCTTTGTAAATGAGGTTAGAGATAGCGCAAATTAGAGATCTGTAGAGATGGAAAAACCTTCACAGGGTGAAATGTCAAAGTTGGCCCCTTTTCGTAGAATTCCGTAGAATTCAAATTCCATAGACTTTGACTGGTAGTTTTGCAGTCGTACTACTTAAGACTTTTACCACTGATGCCTGTGTAACTTTAGAATATTGCTATCTTCCCTGTCACTCATTTTCTTTATCTATAAAACAAAGTCTTAATAGTCACTGCATTAAAATATCTGCTATAACACTTACAAAGTTATGACCAGTGAGTTAACACATACAAGTGACTGAAAGTATGTGTAAAGAAACAGCCACTTGATAATTTTAGTTATAACAATCAAATAAAATTTTTAAATTAGTTTTATAGGTACACAATATAATGACATTCATCATTGGAAGTTTGCACCCTTACATAATCCATCTTGGATCTTACTTTCCCCACTCCCCTGCCCTCCCTTCAATCCCTCCCTTCCTATCTACAAAGACTTTGTTTCCATTTTTCATATTAATTCTATTCCCTTCTTTGCTTTCCCCTACCCCTCCCACTCTCCCTCCTTTAAATTAAAGTAGTCTTGGTTCACAATGGAAAATCGTTACTTAATTGCTTCACTGTAGAGAGACTCAGATTCCTTATATTCAAACTAGAGACAAGAAGGTGATGTGAGGAGTCCATGAGGAGAATAAAGCTTTCGCCACAGTGATGGGCATGTGGTGTTGAATACCTTCTGACACGTGTGGCGGTAATACCTTTAAAATAAGAGATAGAAATAAAGTCAACACGGAATAAATGTTAGCTCCTGCTTTCCCGATCAGCCTAACCTTACCCACCCAATGCATTTAGTTGATATAAAAGATGTGACAATAAAAAGAAAAGGAAATAACATGAGCAACATTAGGTAGGTTTTGTGCTTCAAAACCAACTCACCTTTAAAATAGAAAATGTAATGGTTCCACTGATGAACCATCATCTTGCTGTGTGCTGGAGTCTTAGAAACCCTCAGTTCTGTCGTAATTATTATTTTCAGTTTTCTGATAAGGAAGCCAGGCTCAGTGAACTCACCTAGACACAGCAAGTCCATGAATACTAGTGGATATGAAAACAAGACAGTTTGTACACTTTATGGCAACTGCCCCTAAACCAAAGCAAATGGACTCCTGTCAAAGTTGTGCATATGAAGGATTCTATGAATTTATATTCATTTTCAGACTCCATAGCCTCTTTCTTCAAATTATTTTCAAATACCGAGACTGCCTAAAATAAAAGAAGAGTTGACTTCTTTTCTAAAATACAGCAGAACACTAGGAATCCAACTGAACTATTTAATGAAATGGTGACTAGGAAAAGCCCACAGAAACATTTTGTGTGGGTAATTATCTCTGGAACAGCCAGCTTTCCATAAGCAAACAGACTGATTGCTGATAATAAACTGCTGACAAGCTCAGAGAAAATTATACCTGCCGAAAAACTCTTAAAGACTCTTAGACTAGACTGTGCCACTCTTTGAAATATCTGAGTTTGAAGAAAATAGCAGGATACACATCATGTCTTTTCTTTGTAACACTGAGATCTGTTTGAGAGTGCATAGTGTTGAAATTTTTGACATTATCTTTCATGTATTAAGGACTATACATTAAAATTTTGGCAATTGAAAAATTAGAGCCATAGTGATGAAAATGTCCTCTTTTATTAAAAATAAATTTGTAAAATGTGAAAATTTTATATTTTAATAAAATAAATATAATTTTATAAAAATTTGTAAAAGCCTCTTCGGAAACAATTTCTGCCTTGTCTTTGAGCTTCACAATTTTCCTTTGAATTAAAGTACTGGATAAAGAAGATGTGGTTCTTCTATAAAATGGAGTACCACTGAGCCATAAAGAATGAGAAATTAGAGTCATTCCTAGGAAAAATGGATGCATATTGACCCCATACTCTTAAGTCAAATAAATAAGACATACATGTGTAAATACCAAATAGTTTCTCTGGTGTGAAAAGCTAAAAGTGTAAATTATATACAAATTGTATAACTAATAATGTGAAATAGGAAGAAAAGTGCTAAAGGTGTAGGGGAGGCAGGAAGGGTAGGGGAAAGGAAATAAGGGGCAATAAAACATATGATAAAATGAAAAAATGGAAACAAAGTCTTTGTAAATAGGGGAGGATGAAGCGGGTGAAGGGAGGGCAGGGGTACTGGGAAAAAATGAGAACCAAGACCTGTCATGTAAAGGCACAAGATCTCAATGATGAACGTAACTGTAGTGTATCCCTAAAATGTACCAATAAACTCAATAATAAAAATAAATAAATAAAACTATCCAACCGTAGGGGGGGAAATAAATTGTGAAGTTCCAAGATTAAGTTTTTACTATTTATGCTGAATTTTATGAGCCTCTTCAGCAACTGTGATTCGGGGACTACTCCCATTGATCCTGATGAGTTGTGGCTCCACTGACCACCAACAAAATTTAGTTCAGCCACAGGCCGTGATGGCTCGTATGTCAGGCACCAGTTAATCCATAATCAGTGATTCAGGGTTGAATAAAATGGCATCTTTATCCTCAGGAAACTGGGTACAGGGTCTAGTGGAGCCTCTAGGAGAAATAAATGAAGATCTTCCTTTCACCCGACACACGCTGCAGCCAAGGGAGTGTGTGTAGACCGGTTGTGCACTCGCTCTCAGCTGCCGAGAGCACCTGGCACTCCTCTCCGCTGTCACATCATCACTCTTCACCCTTTGGTGCTTTAGTCCGGATGTAGGTCTCAGATAAAGTTATCACGGCAGCCAAGAAATTTAGCTCAATTGATACGCGCTCAAGCCACAGTATAGAACTTATAGAACATACTGCTGAAATTGTAGTGAAGTGGAGTGACTCATATCACGGCCGTGGAGTCTAGATAATCTTCCCTCGATCCATTTCTGACTTGCACATCTTCCCAGTCGCATTACGGTCCCGTATTCATCCCTGGAACAGCAGAGTTTCAGTTTGTGCCGATTCTACAAATTATGTGTGTCAGCTCCGTGCCAGTCATCCCTTCAGATAAGCCCTGCTTTTAGGCCCTTCCTTTTAACAGTCAACAGTCTACACCGAAAACGTGGAGATGTGGACAGATTAAACTGCCACAACCTAAACAACTTCAAGCTCAGTAGTAGACTTTTCTACAGTTAAAGAAAATCTTACTTCCAAAATTTAGACTCCAGATTTTAGCAGCTCCCCGCTTCTCTGCGTTTGTCTTCTCACTCAACTTCTCTGCGCCAGTATCTGTTTATTTCTGATGCACATTATTTATTTCCATACTAATTTTGTTTCTTTTTATAGTGAGGAGATAATTTAAGCACTGAACTTTGCATCTTGTCCCCCAAACTTGTTTAATGTTATTTCTAAAAGAAAGAGAAACTACGCTTATTGATTTTAAGATGAGATGATTTCACTCTCTCCAATGTAAGAAACAGCAAATGATTTATTGAGGAAGTCACATATACCCTTCACTTCCCAGATGTCCTCTGTGTTGTTCGTGAATCAGATTCGTATTTTAAGCTCTCCTGATCTTCTGTTCCAGTTAATATGTCTCTGCACACACTACTCAGGGAAGGCAGAGGAGGCTACACACGAGAAGGGAGCATACACTGTACATTTTGTCGAAGCAGCAGAAAGAAAAAGGCAGAATTCTATGAGGGGAAAAAAACAGGCTTTCCAGTGAGGTTCTCTTAATCACTTACTATATAAAGTTGGTATAAATCATTTGGCAGTTCTGAGCCTCGGTATCGTCATCTGCCAAGCTGACTTCATACGTCACAGGAATGTTGGGAGAATTAAATGAAGTAAGAAATCAAAACACATTTATGCCTCTTCCTTCCATGCACAGTAGGCAGGGTTATGAATGAAAAAGAAAAAATGGCACAGAATGGAAAGTGTTTCCCATGCCCATTTTTCATACATAAGGAGGAAATTCAAGTTGCCGTAGAGCCTGGGTGTTATGTTTCAGTCACTGTTCAAGCTACTTGCTTTCATTTCCAGTGAACAACGACACACTAGCTGTGTTCCTGGCATCTGTAAAGTTTACACTTTATCATTTGCCCAAAATGCACATGCCCTGCTGGACACATTTAGACCTAGAAAGGTCCAGGAACTGAATGCTCCGTACCTTCGCCTTCTGTCTCCACCTCCCTACCTTCCAGACTCGAGAGAGGGTCCTGATTGGGCACATTGTTCAAAGTCAATAAACCTATTAAAAATCCACACTTCCCACCACTTTTTCTATCAGTCATTTCCTCCTCCCTAATCACCCCAGGCTCAGGTATCAGACAACTAGGGGTAACCCCTGTGCCCCAGAGCCCACTGAGTATTCAAATTAGCCAATCCAAATCTATTGACCTGTCCTCACAGAATTCTTCCCAGTAAAATAACAAAAACACAAGCAAGGCTCCTGACTCTACTCTCCTGTCACCATTTTGCATTCTTATTCAGCCTGGATCCTCTGAGAGCCCTGTAGGATGTAATGTACTCCACCTTCTTGGGAAGAGTAATAAACTCTCCCTTCACTGATGAGCATCTCTTCATCGATTGGCCTTACTAGTCACTATTAGTACATGTCTTAGATACTTTCCTCATTGTTGAGACAAAATAGCCAACATCCACAAGTTAAAGATGGCAAGGCTTATTTTAGCTCACAGTTTCTAGAGGTATCAATCCATAGTTAGGTGGATGCAAAGGCAGCACTCAGAGGGTTACACCAGGGGAGAAGCAGTCCATGGAAGATCAGGCAGAAGAAGCAAGCAGCTAACCTCACTTTCCCTTTAATCCCATTCGGGCTACAAGCCTTTTGGGCGGTACCACTCACACGCAGAGTGGGTCGTCCCTTATCCATACCCAGAACTATACTAAAGTAAGTTACCCATAATCCCAGTAAAAGCATGAGATTGGTCTATTGGTATCTGATTCACTTCACTCATATTCAAAACTCAATATTTGACTGCTCATTGGGCCTCAATTTCATTATATTTATTATTTAAAGTATGTAACAGACAGATAAACTCTCATAAAAGTCAAGGCCAGTAGAAAGACAAAAATTTAACTCTTTCATTTAGAAAATATTTAGAAAATTGGCACAAGGAAGAGTCAGAAGTGACAAGGAGTTCACAAGTCAAGGGCAGCTCCCTTTGGAGCGATGCCCAAGCTGAGAGCAAAGCATGAGTAGGAGCATCCCAGTGGTCCGAAGAGAACGCTCTACTTTCTGGGTATCTGGCTGCCTGGAGACCAGCAAAGGCCTTCACTGTCTCTCTTTCCCTGCCCATGGTCTTCAACATTGTGGTCTGCAAATATGTAGCAAAATGAAAACTTTTGCAAAGGCTTAGCCCATGCATGTCTTTTAAGAAGCCATATAACTGCCCTCAGTTAGTATGGTTTTCATTTTACTCTTATAATAGCCACATTTATACTGATGAGCAGCCCATAAGTCATGGTCCATGCTCAGTCTGTCCCTAAATTAAAAATATTCAAGTAACAGTAATATGATATACTAAAATATTTGAAGATGGAGTTAAATGGAAGCATAGGACAATATTTCCTCTTGCGATACCCTCAAGAGATGTGACAGTGCATGTCATATATGTTCAGTGTGCAGGCAACAGAACATCATTGCTTGTTCATTGGTTAACACTCACTAAGCAGGGTCTAAGGTAACAGGTCCACAGAACTTACGATAGGAGAAACTCCTCAGGTGAAGGCTTTCTTAGCACAAACAACAGTGTTGAAAAAAGAGATGAAAGATAGCCACACCGGACAGCTGTTCATCAGAGATACTCAGGGAACCACCAGGGAAGGGAATTCTATCGGACGAGAAGAGCCCTGTTGGGCTTTCTAAAGGAAAAGGATCCAGAAAGGAGCCTCAGAGGGTTGATCGGCATTATTCACACTGAGATTCCTGATATGTCTAACACCCACATAGGGAAGACAGGAGGAGAATACAGGTGGCTGAAGTTTTGTGTAATTTTGCAGTCAGAATCTCAGAGCTGGAGAACAGCTTGTTCTTTGTTTGATAGAAGAGGATTTTCAGAGACCCACAGAGGGCAAGTTGCTTGCTAAGCACTGCACAACTAATTAGCTCCTTAGCCAGAACTAGACTCTGCCCCCTGACTTCACAGTATGTGGCAGGCGCCAGGTGATGCAGGAAAGCCAAAGAGCTGTAGCAAAATATCGAGGTATTTCAGGGACACATTCTCCTCTCGGCTTCTCTTTCAAGTCTTTACGTGCCAGATTTGTTTAGAAGAGTTTCACTTTCCTGTGGCCTTGTAACTTCAAAGGTTATACTGCAGCTGACCTCACAGGACAGGTCCCTGTTGACCAAGTGCATGGCTGAGGAAGCCAACCACCTGCAGGGCTTGTTCAGGAGAGAAATCCAAACTTCAAAGTAAGGTTAGAAGAATCTTATAAAAGGCCAGAAAAGTAGTTAACACATTTTCTGTCTGATTTACTAGTTTCTTTGGTTATTCTTTCCATAATGTATGTCAGAATAATATAGGAATAGAGGAGTATAAAGGCAATGTGTCGTGTGTGTGTGTGTGTGTGTGTGTGCATGTGTGCGTGTGTTTTCTTTATTGATTTTGTACTTAGGGAGCCCTTGTGGGCCTGCAACAACCATACATTTATTAGTTATGTCTTCAGAAGAGTTAAATCAAGCTCCTTGAATGGTACATGATTGTTCCTTACTTAAAAGGCCCTTCTATTAACCTGCCAATGCATTAACTTCAAAAATAAAATTGAATGCTTACTGTATTTCAATAGCATGCTACCATTTGAGAGTTACTATGGTGCTTACTCATTAAGAGTTTAGCGAATCTATCTGAAGGTTGAGGAGAAAAAAATAAAACAAAAGCCAGTGAGTCTGTGATAGAAGTCCTCCTATCCTGGCCAGCTATGGCTGGGCTTAATGCTATAACCTGTTAAGGTTTGACTCAAGTGTCTACTCCCCTTTTCTAGGCCCAACCTTCCCCGATGAGCTATGTGCTCTTAGTCTTTGCTCTGACATTTTCTGTACTTATATTAATTACAGGAATAATTAACCTATCAGACCACAAACACAGAATTATGGATTTTCTACACTAACAGACTGTAAACATTTGAAGGTCAAAGACTTCATTTTACTTATGTTTACATCCTGGATATAAGGATGATTCAACACTGCAATGTGTGTTTATATTAAAGATTATGTTACACTACAAGACCCATTGTTATTAATCCCCCTTAAAATATTTCCTTCCCTGTAAACACACCTATCCCATTGTTTTTGCTACTTTTTGAAATGGTTGGGGGAGTTTTTTTTTGTTTTGTTTTTTTTGTGACTGTTTTGAGGTGTGCTGCTGTGGCTGCCTTGAGGTTCTCAATGGACTTAACTGCTGTCAAATCAAAACCTTACTATGGGTACTCAACCACCTTACTCGCCAGGTCTGGTACTGTGACTTCTTGCTCTTCCCCAACATAAGGTAAGCGTGTTGGATCAGTTCAGGACATTGAGGCAGCTACAACAGTACAACTACAGATAAAACAAGAGGACTTTCTGGACTGCTTCAGAAAGTGGCGAATGTGATGCAGGAAGTGCTTTCAGTGTGCCGAAGAGGGGTATTTTGAGGGGGGATGATGGAAACGGGTCTTTACTGTAATAATGTTTAAAATTGAAACAAACGGCATTTTTATCATATCATGTGTAAGAATGTAGAAAATTGTAGTTGTCCACATAAGGTTGAAATGAAGACCACTAAACACATGCGAAAATACCTCTGTATTTACATGGTGAGTAGGTTGGGAGTAGTTACATGCACATTATTTCCATCCAACAACATTTTGAGCATGACATGGAGTACTCAACGGGTTTCTTGAAGTGAGAATGAATAGAAGGTACAAGGAGGAGAAAATATTACTTGTGGCCAGTATTAAAGAAATAAGGCATCAATGTTACCTAAAAGAAGTTTATAGACAATGATGACATGCTGGTGATACAGGAAAAACCAAACTCCCAACCTGATAAACGTCAGAGGTGCAGAGTTTGTGTTCTTGCCACATTGAGGAGGGAAGTCGCCAACCAAGGGAGGAGGTTAGGAGAGTTTCAGTGGAAATAAGGACAAGACCAGCTCCTGGATATGCAGGAGGGGTCTCGAGTGCGTGATTGCCAAGGTGCTTTGTCAAGGATGTTTTGTACAGAAAAATCAGTGTGGGTACAATGGGGGTCAAACTACAACCAACCTATAGCATTGCAAGAGTAGCTGCTTATGTAATATTGATCCAGTAGGGAAAGGAGTGACACAGCAAGGGTACGTGATAGAATAAAGGCATTATGGGGAAGGAAGGGCAGTATGTGTCCAGATGTCTGATGGCCCACTGGACCAGGTGGTGCTAATTACAGAATATTCTCAAGTTGTTATGTATACATAGGGAGGCTGAAGGCCCAACTATTGCTTTCCATCTTAAGAACTGGTTCTCTTCAGATTTGCCTCCAGCCATAGTTCTGATGTCTTCATTCTGTGCTGACTTCCTCGAGGGCCTAATCCCTCTGTGACTATATTAATTTCTAACTTGGCTTCCTATAATATTAGTTGTGACTTGTAAGATTCTGAACTTTTGTTAAGGTTAGAGGAAAGTAGTGGGGATCTCAAATGGAAGACATGTTATACAAAAACACATTAGTGAGAATAAACTTTAAAAAGAAGTTGAAAAGAATGCTGCTATTGTAGGCATGCAAGTCTGTCAGACCTACACAAGATTCACAAGTCACCATTTATAGGCCTTTAAGGGTCCCTAGAAAGAAACACCTTATAAACACAAATTAGTATTTTAACTTCAGTTGACCAAGAACAGACATGGCCTGGTGAGGGAATGACAAGCTTCTAGAACAATCTTAAGAAGAAATTATTGCTCTATATTCCTTACTAGCCCTAACTGGAGACACAAATTTGCTTATAACAGAGTTTTCATTCTCTAAAAGATTTAGCAATACACAAAAATATCAGCTATAATTTTTAGGCAATATAAAACACTATATAAATTCTTGTGAAAGGGACCTAATTAGACCCTGACATTTTATCCCAGACATATAACTTCTGTTAAAGTAGGTTAAAGATATTTATTACCTGAAAGATTCAGATCTTTCCTATCCAGCATCTGATTCTGGTGTCTACAAGGACAAGAGAGACAGTTCCTCTCGAAAAACCAGCATTTTCCTTGGAAGCAGATACATTTCCTTTCAAAGGTCTGATGCTTGTCTTTCTGTCGTGGAAGCTGTCTTTGTCCCTCTACTCCTTGCTGGGACACAATACCCAACACCAGCAATTTCAGGAAGAAAAAGTTTATTTTGGCATACATTTCAGAAGTTTCAGTCCATGTTCAGTAGACTTAAACACAGCAGCAGCCTGCAGAAGGGCCTGGGCAGAGGAAAGCTACTCAGTCCAGGCATCCAGAAAGCAGAGGATGAAGGAGAAGCTGCTTCTTCTGACCAGACCCAACCTCCCAGCTGGCTATAACCCCCGGAATCCAGTAACCTGCCAAGTACAAGAGACTTTGGAACCATTTCAGACCTAAATAACAGCATTTCTGAATTTGAGGTTCCTCTTTAAACACCAACCATGACAGACCCACTTCGGAGGATTGTTTTAAGAGTGAAAGAAAAAAATTTAAATAAAATACTGAACATAGTATCTAGACTATCTGGGACATCCATAAAATTTGTTACTAATCAGAAGTTTTTTATGAACTGCCCCTCATTCCTTTATTCAGTCATTTAAATAATGATTATGTGATAGCTGTGATCTACTTCCATTGCTAGGGAGAGGGAGAAAAAAGAGATCAATTATGAAAAAGTAAAATATATTCATTCTAATATGAATAATCATTCCTGGG
This sequence comes from Fukomys damarensis, assembly GCF_012274545.1. NCBI lineage: Eukaryota > Metazoa > Chordata > Mammalia > Rodentia > Bathyergidae > Fukomys > Fukomys damarensis. The sequence continues at coordinate 5,747,151 of NW_022900941.1, read as the reverse complement.
GAGGAGGATAAAGCAGAGAAAGGGACAGTGCAGGTCACAGGCACAAGCGTAAAATTTACATAAGGCATTCAGGCAGCGAGTGGGTAGATATCGGTCATGTGCTCAGGCTTCCAAGGGGAAGGAGGGAGTCACCACAGTGTCAGAAAGACAACATTGCAGTTTGAGGGAAAAGTAAGTGCAGTGGCCCTGAGGTGGAGTTGGCTTGATGCTGTCCAAGAATGATAAGGAAAATGTCATGCAAAGAATTCAGGCATCCACGGAGAGCTGAGGATGGGCTCAGAGGATCAGTGGGACCAGCTATTAGTAAAAAAACAAAAAAACTCAACAACATAATAGTTCTGGCATTACTTCTGAGTGACACTGAAGAATACAGAGAATTGAACACCGGACAGATGATATTTTTAACAGGGCGACTCCGGAGCCCCCGAGAGAACTGAGCGAGGGCAGAAAGAGCAACCTGAGGCCCAGGATAGCGGTTGGGTTGGGACTGAGTGGAGGCCAGACTCTGGATATGCAGCAGTTGCATTTGATGTGGAGTTTGAAAGGAGAGAAATATCGAGAAGAATGCAAGCTCTGTGGCCTCAGCCAGTCTAGGGATGGAGTAACCGCCAGGCCAAGGAAAGAGCTGTTGTGTCCTCCTGCAGCCCTGTGCTTCTGTAAGAGAGTGGAGCCTTCCCGACAGGCCGTGCTTTATCTGCACCCTGCCTGCCTCGCCAACACATCCAGACATAACCACCAGTCTTCTGTAGCCAGTGGTCAATAAAGACAAGAGCAAGAAAGCAACTGACTTCCTCAATGGAATCTCAGTGTCACCGTCCTACGTCAGGTCGTTCATATACATCACTGCATTCAGCGTTGGAGAGTTCTTGTGATGTTGGTTTTATTATTTAACAACGTGGAGACTCTGCTTGGCTTAATTTCTCTAAAATTATCTAAAATTGTCAGTGACCTCTGGCATCCAAAACAGAATGTTAGTATTAAAATTCACTCCATATTTTAGCATCCAAATTTCTAATGTGGAGCCTAAAGAATCTGAACTTTTATTATGGAAATACTGTAATTTTTACTGTGCACTAAAATTGTAGAATGACTTTTTCCAAGCATAACTGACTGATTGATAGTGGGAAAGAATTAAGGTGAAAGAAAAAATATTCTCCAGGTTAACTATAATTGTACTCCATTATTACTATAGTTCTAGCTATTTTTTGATTAATGTTTAAATTTAATGAGAAAGGGAGAGCACAGGTGAGAGGCACAAGAGTAAAATTTACATAATGCATTCAGGCAGTGAGTGGGTACATGCTGGCCCTGTGTGTTTCTATGTAAATTCTTAGGCAGATCTCTGCATAGGTCCTTACTTTACAACAAGCAAAATGTGTCAATAAAGTCTGTAAAATTGCTCCCCCAATGAAGTGGCCTAATATAAACAAGGCTGGAGGAGATTGTCTGCAAAACATATAGACCACGCCTCTATTTACAAAGGAAAAGACTTCATTAACTCACCAGATAAAATTATTTGAGGAAAAATATGTAAACCCATCAATAATACCTGCTGTTAATATTGTTCTATCTTAACCAGTATTTGTCAGGGTGAAATTACTAGTTTTTAAATCAACAAAAGTTCTGATTGATATCAACTCAAGTGTGCATACATGTTAGTATGAAAAACACCAGAATAACAAATTCTGCTGAGGCTGCGGTGAAAATGAAACCCTCCTACAATGCTGGTGGGAATGTAAACTAGTACAATAATTATAAGAATCAATGTGCTCACCCCCCAAAAAAAAATCCCAAAAAACCCTGAAAACTAGGAATTGTATTTAATTCAGCTATTCACCTCCAAGACATCTTTCCAAAAGATTTAAATACCTCATGTTACAGCAATACATGTTTACAAGTGTTTACAGCAATATCATTTGTGTTAGCTGAATCTTGGAAGCTGCCTGTATGCCCATTAAAAGACAAATGGATACTGAGTTCAATTCCCAGTACCTCCCCCCAAAAAAAAGACAAATGGATAAATAAAATATGTATCTATACATAATGGAATACTACTTGGCTGTAAAAAAGGATAAATTGAGTCATTTGTAGTTACAACTTGAAAACATAATAAGTCAGGTAAACAAGGTCAAATACCATATGATTTCTCTCAGAAGAAAAATCCAAAGTACAAATAAATAACAAAATGAAAGGCAGATGAAAGAAGACAGAGAGAGAGAGAGAGAGAGAGAGAGAGAGAGAGAATCTTTTGAATGGAAAGGGGATCAAAAGATAAGGGGCATTAAAAGAATGAAGATATGCATCAACTCTCCACAATGGATGAATTACGTTATGTGTTGCTCATATGAACTAAAAAAAAAAAAAAAAAAAAAAAAAAAAAAAAAAGAAGGAAGAAAATGCAAAGATGGAATGGGGTAGGAGGAAGGGGAGGGGAGGAGGAATAAAAAGAATCAATAAATTTTAAGTACATGAACCTACTCCCTAAGGTGAATGTAAATGAGCACCACGAGTGTGCACTAATAAAATACTGTAAAACATAAAGTAACATAAGAAGTAAAGATTAACTTTTGTGAAAAAATAAGAACATCCTGATAAAGAAACAGAAAATAACCATTGCTTAAATAAAACACATGAGAGGCACTATATTTAGTTCTGTTATTCCGGCTGTCTTCTTAGTCACTTCCTGTCTACAACGCACCCCTCTCACTCATTGTTTGAAATCTGTGCTGCAGATTTAGCTCGCAAACAGTCCAGATAGGTTTGGTAAAGCTGGGGGTTTAAGAAAAATATTTGCATTTTCCTACTGACTGCAGTCTCCTATTGGAAGTTGGAGCACAGCATGGACCTCTTCTTCTAGAGCCGGGTAAGTTTCAGTCCTAACCTAATTCCTTCCTGCTTGGCTTAGCTCCCACGGTGCCCTACCGTTACGTCTTTCCTGAGACCAGCTTTCCCAGTGCGTGCTCTAAGGGACATTACATACGCATGAGGCTCTGATGCCGAAAATGTAAGAGGAGATGCTTTCAATCAGGGTGTATCCTACATGCTGGCAAAAGTGAGGGTCTGAGGCATCTTGAAGTACATATATCTGCTTGATTCTGCTTTATCCTATGAATCCAATCTTATTTTGTCTTACAACATTATTATAGTGCAGCTATTCTGTCACCCAGAACTAGTTACACTGCGGGGTACCAGAGTGTCATAAAACATACCCAACAAGCACTGTTGTTCTTAGCATAATTTGTAGTAACTCTAACCATAAATATCAGAAGGTTTGCTTGTATGTGTTCAACTGCCACACAGTTTCAAACCTGCAGAGGCTCCCCCAGCATTTCTCAGAACTCTGAGTTCTATCGCTGTACCAACTCCACCTGTGCTCATTATTTTTCACGTGTTCTGGGCATCTCAGTTGACATCAGGGCTGCATACAAAAGAGAATCTCAGCAACTCACAGCTATGAGAAGACACAAACGATTAACCACCGAAGTTACAACAGGGTCAATTTAAGTAGTGTATGTAAAGACTGAGGCTAAGTAGCTGGCAGCTGGCATATGGGCCAGCTGTTTTACCCTTCGCCCTGCCTTTAATCCATGTAAATGACCACAATGAAAAGCTGAGCAATAGCTTTGTTGAGAGCTTATCACCTGCTCTCAGATGTCTGCATGAGGAAAATCAGCAGATAGGAAGTGGGTCGAGCGTTGGACATGTAAAGCGTGATAAACTTATTTGGGAGCAAAATGTGAACGTGCAAGTTGTTGTCTGGAACGGGGAGTAAATTGTGAGGGGAAGTAAAGCCCAGTCTCCCTGCTGTAGTTGGAACTGAAATGTCCAACAAAAGCTCGTGTGTGGAAGGCTAGATCCAGGCTTGGTGGTATTAGGAGGTGATGGAAAATTGGAGCAGTGGGCTTCATGGAAGGTCTTTCGGTCATTGACGGTTTGCACTTTGGGTTTGTTCCTTTTCTCTCGGTGCACCCAAAGTTAAAGGGGAAAGGGTTTATTTAGCTCACAGTTGTGGAGGTTTCAGTCCACTCCTGCTGGCTCCAAGACAGGGACGGCAGCCAGGCATCTGAGAGAAGAAACCACATGGTGCCCACAAGGTAGCCGAGGCAACAAGGGACCTTAACGGCGTCTTTCTCCTCCTTTTATCTATTTAGACTAAAGACCAGGAAGATAGTGGTGTCAAATCAATCACTCATGTGTAGTGGTTCAGTAATCACACATCTTTAATCCTAGTATCACACATTCCAGATCCCGCCATCTCTGGAAAAGAAAGCCCAGCTCATCCACATGAGGCTGTGGGAGGACTCCACACACAAATGATACCACACTTGAAGATGACAGTGAGGCCATAAACTCCATTCAGATTCTACCCCCACACCTCTCTCTTCATTCCCTGGCTATGCACTGAATGATTTGACACACAGTCCTGCCATGACGTGCTGCCTTTTCATAGACCCAACAGTCACAGGGCAAATTAACCTTGGACTGGAGCTGTCAAAACTATGAGCCAAAATGCACCTTCAAAGTTCTGCTTCTGATGGAGGGTTGTGCTTCCAAAACTCCTTCTACAAGAGTTTTGTCTAATGACCATGTAAAGTGCATCTATATATTCATATTACAGTTGAGATTTTTGTGAAGCTTTTTATGTTAAAATTTATAAAAAATGTACAATTTATGTAATAAATTCATTTATGAAAGACTGATTTTTTAATTATTTTTTCTCATTGAATTTATTGGTACATTTTAGGTATACAGTACAGTTACATTCATCACTGGGATCTTGTGCCTTTACATGACAGGTCTTGGTTCTCATTTTTCCCCATTCCTCTGCCCTCCCTTCACCCCCTCCTCCCTTCCCTATTTACAAAGACTTTGTTTCCATTTTTTTTTTCTCATGCTTTTCCTCTTCCCTTATTTCCTTTCCCCTACCCTTCCCACTTCCCCTACACCTTTAGCCCTTTTCTTCCTATTTCATATGTCAATTACACAATTTGGATCTTATTTACACTTTTAGCATAGTGAGGCTATATTCTTAAGTGAAATAAATAAGACGTGTAAATACCAAATAGTTTCTCTGGTGTGAAAAACTAAAAAGGACTCACTTTTTAATAAAATTAATCCCCATATTAAAATACTGTCTAGAGTAAGCTGTTCTAAGCTTTGCATATCTTCTATGGAGGCTCCCATCCTAATACCTCAGTTCAATCAACTTAAACTATTGAATTTTTCATGGGACAGATTGACTTCATTATATAAAATATACTTAAAGTAACAGCTATAATCCAAAAGAATGCATTCTATATGAGCAATTCTTTAATTTAATTACTATTTTATCTACTTGTGAAGGTAGCTTATAAAATTTCTTCAATTAATAACTGCTTTTGAAAAAAATACCTTTCATTTCATTATTTTGGCAAATGAAAACAATTGCCAAAACTTCTGTACTTAAACAGTAAGGATAGAAATGTCTGGTAGAAACACATGCGTATTCATACGTGTTTGTTTAAATTTAGATGCATGTCCAACTCTGGGCCATTTCCATTGATGAGGGAGGAATACATATCAGTAAAATAAAATCACACTAATTAAGAAACAAACCTTATCCTCATAAGTCAATAGCTTTAGCTATTTGTTATAGTAACAGAAAGCTAACACACGCCCTCCTCAAGCACCGCACCAAGTTCTAGAGAAATGAGAGCTCCAGTCAATGAGATTATTAGGTGAATTCATAAAAACAGTTGTGTAACAAAGAATGGCGTACTTGTGGACATCAGAATTAAGAAAGACAGTCATCTACTGTGGGGTGATCTGAAGAGCTGACCTGAGGTGGTGACCCTAGCTGCTACCACTCCTCTTCCTGAAAGTCTACTCTCTGAGAGTCAGTCAGCCACCACATCATGGGACAGAACTCCTGCTGAGGCCCAAGGTGAGCTCTGAGTCCCTAGATGGATCCCTGAAAGGCCAGCTTGCTGGCAGATTGGTCAAGCATATCAACTGACTCACGACAGAAGTGAAAAAGGAAAAGGGCTTAGGGATCCCAGAACAATGGGTTCTACCCTTTGTAGCGTCTGCAAGCCTGACCTGGAGGAGAATCAGGAATACAAACAGAATATTGTGGACCCCTGGAAAAGCCTCCTGGGATTGAACTTTGCTCTTTCTCCTAGGTGTCCTGCCCCTGCCTTTCTGAAAACAAGCCTGTTCCTCTCTGTTTCTTCAAGTAGACTCCTCTGGTAGCCGGCCCAACCTGCCATTTATGTACAGTTCAGCGTGAGGGGTTCCATGGTAACCTAGGCATTTGTCTCAACAAATGTATTTTAAACAAATTGACAAATTGTTCTATTTCACCAAAGTAAGGACTATACAGATCTTTCTTTTCTTTTTACTTATTATTTTTTTTTTGGGGGGGGGGTCAGGGACTATTGCAATATCAACAAATAGGAGCCATTGGAAAGGAATTTTTTTTCCTCATTGAGTTTATTGGTACATTTTAGGGATACAGTACAGTTACATTCATTATTGGGACCTTGTACCTTTACATGACAGGTCTTGGTTCTCATTTTTTCCCCTTGTCCCTGCCCTTCCTTCACTCCCTCCTCCCCTCCCCAGCTACAAGCACTTTATTTCCATTTTTTCATTTTCTCCTATATTTTTCTTTTATTACCTTTCCCTACCCTTCCCACTTTCCCTACACCTTTAGCCCTTTTCTTCCTATTTCACATGGTCCATTATCTCATTAGGATCTTATGTACTATTACAGTTTATTCACACCTGAGAGAGGAATTTTTTTTAATTGTGGTATGTGTGTGATTTGACAGTGATATGCTCTGATAGTTCTTTCTTTCTATTGCTGTATATACCCATGCCAAGACAGAACAAGGGCAGGGGAGGTCTAGCTACCACAACTTCCTAAATCCCTCTACTTTCTTCGTCTAGCCAAGCATCTTATTTCCAATGATGTGTCTGGTTTAAAAATTCTCTTCCCATTTTCCTCTGTTCCAAACACGGATTTCTTTGGTGAGGTGATAAAGAAATATGGATGATTAAACTAGTTTGTGTTAAGGTGTGAGTAACTCATGACTCATTTCATGCACCAATGGATACTGCATCTTAATGAAAACCTTTCTGGTGATGATAAAGGTGGTAAAGAATTTCTTATGGGATGTAGCCAGAAATTACCTGCATGCCTAGAGTTCTTAAAGTGTATTAATGACATCCCTTATTTTTAAACTATTCATATTTTAGGTCTTTCTAGCTAGATGGAATTTCAAAGCAGAGAAAAAGACAGAGAAAGAGACAGAGTGAGGCAGAGAAACAGACGGGGAGACAGACAGAGAATGTGGGTTTAGAATGATCTTCATACTTGGTTCAGTTGTGTTTTATTTGTGCTTGTCATAACTGGCTTTATTAAGCAAAAATTCTGCAAGAAGCAAAATTAACAATTTTAACAGAGTGATGAAATTCTAAAACCTGTAGCTAAAGGAGGAGCCATTCGAAAATAATGAACCAAGTTTCAATCATTGTCAAAAGCTTCATCCTTACGTTAGTAGCACTAATCAAGTGGAGAGCATTTAGCTCCTTGTTTATTTTTTCTTACATAACAAAATTAGTCACCTACACAGTAATAAATTTCTTGTTCATTATACAGAGAATGTCTTGCTTTATTTTGGAATAGAAGTGGCTGAAACTGAACATAAGTGATAAAGTTAAAACTAATGTTCCTGTGAATGATGTGTAGCTGTGGCTTATAGTTTCCCCTTTGTAAATGCAGATGGCTGCACAAACATAGTTCCTCTAGCAAATCCAACTTTGACACTCAAAACTGAGACATCCCTGCACGTGTTTTCATCCTGTATTATCCAGTGCAATTTTCTCTCTTCCTGAAGATTTAGGTCCCTTTGCCAGAAAAGAGGCCAAGTGTATCGCTTATCCTTTTGTTAACGGAAGCATGAGTGTGACTATGTGTGCTGGATATTTAGTAGTGGTTCCGAGTTAGGGTTGGGGCAAATTCAGGACTTTGCTTCCACATTACTGAAGCTAAATCAGCACCTAAATCTTGGACTATTGCCTTGGTGATTATAAAAAGCAGATGAAATGGATCCAGAGAAGGAAATTATTTTTGAAATGTGAACTTGGGATGGTTGAGGATATTTACAGCTCCAACTCTACTGCAGATAGAGGGCAGGAGGCTGACCTTGCTATTGCAAGGAGTGGAGTGGAAAGGAGCTGTCCTTTCTGCCTGGCTGGCACTGCTGAGGCCATGATGGAAAACGAGGAGGCCAGGCAATCTCACATGACAGATAAGGAGCTGTATAGCTGCCCTTGCCTCTCCACCTAATATGACTTTCCCAATACAGCAAGAAAAAGCAACATATACATTTGCAATAAATGACTGTGAGAAGGTTCCCTAATAAGACTGCATTTTCAAAGTTGATTTTCTGGAGCTGACCATCCTCAGTGGAGAAAAGATAGCCTCTTCAATAAATGGTGTTGGAAAAACTGGATTTCAACCTGCCACAAATTAAAACTGAACCCTTATCTTTCACCATGCACTAAATTAAAATCCAAGTGGATGAAAGATCTACATCTTAAAACAGAAACACTATACTTGCTGGAAGATAAGTTAGGCAGAACTCTGGAAGACACTGGCATAGGAAAAGACTTTATGAACAAATCCTCAGTAGCATGGGAACTAGCAGGAAGAATCAACAACTGGGATCTCATCTTATTAAAAAGCTTCTGTACTGCAAAAGAAACCATCAACAGAACTGAGAGACAACCTACAATGTGGGAAAAAAATTTACCAGCTGCTTCTCAAACAAAGGGCTATTATCTAGAATATATAAAGAACTCAAAACAATCAGCACCCCCAAATATAAAGACCTGATTCAAAAATGGGCATCAGAAATGAACAGACATTTCTTGGACAAAAAAGTAAAAGCAGCAAGTAAGTATATGAAAAAATGTTCCACATCACTGGTCATTCGAGAGATGCAGATGAAAACAACACTGAGATTCCACCTCATCCCACAAAGAATGTCTGCTATCAAGAAATCAAACAGTAACAAATGTTGGCAGGGTTGTGGGGGAAAGGAAGCCTTCTCCATTGTTGGTGGGAGTGCAGACAGGTGTAATATGGAGATACCTCAAAGAGCTTGGACTGGAGGCTCTATTTGACCCAGCCATCCCTCTGCTGGGTATCTTTCAAAAAGAACTAAAATAATCATATCACAGTGATGTATGCACACCCATGTTTATAGTGGCACAGTTTGTAATAGCTAAAACTTGGAAACAGCCTATTTGCCCATCTGTTGGAGACTGGATAAAGAAGATGTGGTTTGTCTATAAAATGGAATATTACTCAGCCATAAAGAATGAGAAATGAGATTCATTCATAGGAAAATGGATACATATTGAGGACATACCCCTAAGTGAAATAAATAAGTCACACATGTGTAATTACTGAATAGTTTCTGTGTTATGAATAAACTATAATAGTACATAAGATCCTACTGAGATTACTGACATTGTGAAATGGGAAGAAAGGGGCTAAAAATCTAGGGAAGATGGGATGTTTAGGGGAAGGGTAATAAGAGAAAAGAAACAAATGTAAGATAATGAAAAGATGGAAATAAGGTGTTTGTAGCTGGGGAGGGGAGGAGGGGGTGAAGGGAGGGCAGGGACAAGGGGAAAAATGAGAACCAAGACCTGTCATGGAAAGGTACAAGGTCCCAACAATGAATGTAACTGTACTGTATACCTAGAATGTACCAATAAACTCAATTGAAGCTGGAAAAAAAGACTGTATTTTCTGGTAGAGGAAGAAATGGTTAATCTTCAAACTAATTTCCTAGAAGTTGTTTCCCAGGAGAAGTGTTGATGTGAATGTGTTTCCTCCTCCTGCAGCTGGCCTGTCCGCAGACCTCCGGTGCTCACTCTCCAGCTGTCTCACTCTCAGCCTGCGATCCTCTCAGGCGCTCAGAACGCAGCTTCCCAGAGCTTTCCCCACATAGCAGGTACCTTTCCCACATGACTTTTCTCCTTGTCAGTGATTTTTCTTATCCCTTTGTTCTTTATCCTTCTTTTTTCCCTTTCTATGTTTTCCTTTATACTTCCTTACATTTTTAATTTAAATTTAGGAAGCCCTTGTGCTGTGTCGCACTGTGATGATTAACCCAGCTCACAATCCAAGGCAAATGCTCCTGTCACAGACAAAGAGCTCCTCTCCTCCCTCAGACAGGCTCAAAACAGGAGTCCTTTCCTCCTGGAGGCTTCTCTAAAAGCTCGAGGCTGACTTTGACTGCTCCTTCCTGTGCTGTCAGAGGCCCCAGGGTATCTCTCCCTTCAGCAGGTGCTTATGCCACTTCCTTCTGGCTCCACTGCAGGGTAAGATTAGTGGCTGCCATTGATGATCCTTGCCTAGGTACATAATAAGTTACTAAAAATATTGATTAAATTAATGAATACACCACACATACACACACTTTATTTTTGTTTCCTCTCTATTCTTCTCCAGCATTCTGCTGAATGAATTATGTCTTTTTCAGATTGAATATTCTGTATTCCTAACTGCTTTCATTTAGCTATCAATGGCCTTAAACTTCTGTTTAAAACATATTTTCCTTGATTACAATAACAACTCAAAATGTCCTTGGTTTCTTGAGAAGAGTTTGTGTTAACTCCAATTTATGATTTCTACTTTATCATTTTACTCTTGTGGTTCTCAAAGTGTGGTGGCCAAAGGAACATCATCAGCATCCGATGAAGAAAGACAGTCTTGGTCTCCACCAAAGAACTCATGGATCAGAAACTCTGGGTAAGGAAAAAAAACGAGAAGAAAGGAAAAAACAGAAACAAAGTGTTTGTAAATAGCAAGGGTGGAGGGTGATGAAGGGAGGGCAGGAGTATGGGGAAAAAATAGGAACCAAGACCTGTCATGTAAATGTACAAGATCCCAGTAATGAATGTAACTGTACTGTATACCTAAAAAATACCAATAAACTCAATGAAAAACAAAAACAAGAAAGAAAGAAAGAAGAAAGAAAGAAAGAAAAACTCTGGGTGTGGGCCAGCGGTCTCTGAAAAGCTCTCCAACAGACACCCATTCCTGGTCACTTCTGAGAGGAACCGCTCTTGCTGAATTACTTTTTCTGTCGAGATTTAAGATTTTTCCCATTTGACTTGGTTGTCAGACTAAAACACAACTCTTTATTTCTCTAAAGGGTATGTGCAGACATTCACAGGTCTTATGATGAGGTGTGTGCTATATTATAACACACACCTGCAATAGAAGAGAAAACTTTATAGCAGTATTAAAACCATTAAAAGAAAGACTGACTCATATTTTCTCCCTGTTTGGAGTGGCTTTGAGTTTCTAAATATCTGAGGGAACTTTTTATAGGTTTTTAATTTTATTTCTGCTGTGAAAAGAAAATAAGCTCTCACTGTTACATCCTTTTCTGCATTTTGTTTACACATAATTGTTTTTTCCCTTACTGGGGACTGAATCCAGGGACATCACACTGAACAACATTGCTGGTCCTTTTAAAAATATTTTTGCTTTGTGACAGGGTCTCAGGAAGCCATTAAATCGCCCAAACTGTGGTCGAACTTGAAATTCTCCTGGCTGGGTCTCCGCAGGCTGGGGTTACAGACTGCACCACCAGGCCCAGCTAAACGTACATTCTTTAGAAGAAACTGGTAACGTGAATTCAGTAAATAACAATATAATATACAATTTTACCAACTAATTTTAAAATGGTAGCGCCTTTTGGAGGAGGTAAAAACAAATTTTAAGCATATTATTCTATGAAGAATGCAAATGAAAAACGGTAAGGGGAGCAGGGTTTCGCTAAAAATAGAAAAGCTGTAGAAGAGACTTGAGATAAAAAGGAAGACGCAGACGGAAAAGACAAAGCGAGGAATGAAAACAGGCAGCGCGTAACAGACGCGGAAGTTAAGGAAGAAGGCAGGATGCCTGAAGCTTCCTCCAGGGCGGGCCTTCAGATCGGGAGACGGCGGAGAACAGACCGCGAGCTGGGCGGAGCCGCTCCCCCGAGTCACAAAACCCGGCCAGGTGGAAGGGCGGCCAAGGGAGGTGGACCCAGCGACCCACGAGCAGCGCGGACCAGGTGCGTGTACCGCAGAACTTCCGAGATGGTGAAAGATCGTTTTAATCAGTCGTGAAACTAAGTCATGTAGAAGGGCGGGCAGCTTTTCTGTCCATCTCTTATTGGTGAAGAAAACCACAGACACCACCAAAGTGGAGCGTGGAAGTGTAGGCTGTATTCACACACTTTTTTTTTTTTTTGTACCAGGGATTGGACTCCGGTCCTTGAGCTTGTGAGGCAGGTGGCAGAACACAAAAAGGTCTCTTTAGTGGAGAAAGGAGAGGTTAAGGAGAAGCAGGGAGGGGGACAGAGAAAGAAGGAGAGAACAGAGACCAAATCCAAAGGCTGAGCTGGCTGTGGGAAAGGTAATCTTCATTACAGGTAAATGCAGCCATGGTTCCAATCTCTATGCAGTTTTTAACGTCCGAGTAAATCTATATGTAGCTAGGACTTTCGTTACCTGAATGATTTTTCATTGAGACAATATGTAGACAATCCCAATAATTCAAGAACTAAAGAAATATCCCACACGTGACCCGATTTTATAAAATCTAGGTGTTGCCTTCAGAATGAGAAGATGTTTCAGTATGAATCACTGACTGGGGAAAAGTCACCATGAGCAGCGGCGATTCCGTTCTCTGACACGTGAAGATAAGCCTAGAATCACCTGGCATTAGCAGTCACACAAAGGGGTATAAATGTGTTGACGGCTAAAGGATTTTAAATGTTTTGTAATTAACTTAGAAAACAGAGCTGAGAGGAAATGAGGTGAAAAAGCTTGTCACAATAGTTTTGCTAAGGTTGGCAAAGAAAAAAGCTATTAAAGCTTTGAAGGGGGAAGAATATTGTTATCCAGAAAATGGAAACATGTAACTAATGTGAAAGCACTACTAAAGTGATATATTAATAGTTTTCATCATAATTTTCTTTGGTCAAAAACATTGAAAAATAAACATTGCCTGATTTGATTAAATATGTGTGTGATGCTAAGTGATTTCTTTAATTTCCTGGAATTTTATTCAAGATAAAATAAATGTAAGAATTTATAGTTAGGGGTAGTTTTCTCTATTTTAAATTATTTCCGAATACCTTTTAAGGTGCTTATATATCCTTATATAGTTCAGATTATTCCATTATGTTATTTCTGGAATATTTTATAAATGTTTTAACTTACATACTAAGTGTTATTTACTTACTGGATATTATGTGATATGTTAATACATGCATGTATCATATAGTGTTCAAATCGGAGTAAGCATTTTTCGTGTCACTGTATTGAAAGTGTTCAAAGTACATTCTTCTAGATTCTTGCAACGCACAGCACATCATGATCCGTCATCACGTTTTTGGAATATTGCTATGAAACAGTAAGGAGATTTTTTTCACTTTTTGTTCTTCTCAACATTACTGAGCATTTTAAAATAAGGAAAGCAAATTGCTTTTTTTACAAGTGTTACTAAAAATCACAGGCTTATTACAAAATAAATTTTGAAGAAACAAAGAAGTGAGTGCAGGCTCTTTGTATTCCCCCAGTCTAGCACCCGATCAGCGTCCTGCGCCGTCTTCCACTTCCCTATACGGTCCGCAGTGTGCAGCTCAGGAAGCCTCCTGAGTCAGGGGCAGGGCTCTTACCCCCATCTGCTCTGGCACCTAAATGCATCAAGCCACACTGATTTAATAAATCAGAACGCTTTCGTTTACATGGATGCCTAATCACAGACTCCCAATCATTTCTTTAAAACACAATAGGGACGTGTCTGACCCAAGACATTATTTGGGAGATGAGCTAATGATGGCAAGTAAGGCAAAAGGATCACATGGGGTTCTGATCTGTGAACTTGAGGCGATGGTGGAGAAGAAAATAACTATCCTGTGGGACAGAGGACTGATGCAGGTGTCCAGCACTGTAAATGAGAGATTGTGAGATCAGGGGTTATAAAAGAAGTCCTTTGCCATATGCTGATGGCATGGAATGGGAGAGTCTTCACAGGTCACCGGGGTGCATGAGCATCCCAGACAGACTCTTGCTCCAAGTTAGCACCTTCTGCTTGTCAGGGATGGATGGGCTGCAACACCAGCCCATACTGGAGAGGATCTGATCAAGACCATGCTCAAAGTCTTTCAGACAACATGGACTACATGTAACATGTACTGACCCCTTAGAAAAGAACCCTCATAAGGACTAACGGGCAGTCTGCTGCTGTGTACAATCTTTATATTTCTTTCAAGCTGTGCAGAGAATAATCAAAGGAGGACTGATGTGCATGTTCTTTCATCAAATATCAAGCATATAGGCTTCTCAGGCATATTTGAGTGTTGACTGAAAGATAATGTTTACTAGGAATGAAAGTCAGCGTGAGAAACAGTAAAAAAAAAAACAAAAAAACAAAACGCTTCCAAGAAGATGGTATTACAGACACCACCGCAATAAAGATAATTGCTAAAACAATCCATTGGTTTTATTTGCATTTCTTCATCTTTTCACTAGAATACATCTCATGGGAATTTTAGCGCACTTCAGCCCCCACTGTGTTGGGAAGTGACAGATCCATGTGCTGGACTGAGTATAAAATTTGGGAAGAGGAAAACAGCAGCAACTACAGCCAAAACAAGCTGAACTGAAGCAAATCACTAATTACACCATTTCCTGGGTGTGTGACCTTGGGCAAAAAATATCTGGGGGTCACAATGCACTAGGTATTGATATGGAAAATAGTATCCACCATATGTAAAGACCAAGGTGACATAGGACGAGGCATGTGAAACGTTTTCTATAGTAGGTAAATATGTGAGTGGCAGAGTCTGCTGCAACATAAGGGAGCGAAATTGGAAAGTTTTCCTCCTTCAGAGGTATATGACTTGACACTCCGAAGTCCTTACAAACCTTAACTTTTTTTATTAGCATCCTCATTCCATTCGCAGATGCACTGTTACTGGCACATGCTGCTGTTTCTTAGCTTGAACATTTTCTGGCAGCTTATTTGGCTGACATTCTCAGTTACATCCCAGCTAGGATTTTGTATTCTGTCCCTCAAGCCCCAGGCACTCAAAAGCACACTCTTTTTTTTTTTTTTTTTTTTTGCACACATGAACGTGATTGCACATTTGTTGTTGACACAAAACAATTACTATGGTTACTCATCTCATCCAAATAAATCGTGTATTTGCACTCAGCTTCAAGTAGGCAAAGCTGTGTCAAACCTCAAACCTTAAAACCATCTGGATTGAGAGCAGAGGATGGCCAGGACCGTGGGTTCTCCTCACTGTGATTTCGACCATTTTAATTTGACTTACACCTTGAACAATCATGCTTCTCTTCAATAACGTCTTACAATTTTTAAAAATCTCTGTGTGTGAGGCAGTGTGCTAAGTGATTTATGTATATTAACATGTTGATCCTTACAGCAACCTTGAATAGTCATTATAAGTGTGTGTATTTTACAATGAGAAAATGAAAGCTTAGGGGCTTACGTAATCTGTCAGCTACCGCATCATGAGAAAGTAAGAAAGGTAGATTTAAAATCGGGTCTTCTTGAAATGCAGACTCAGATCTGGTATAAGTATATGGCAATTCGATGGTACAGATTGTTTCTTTCACATATAATTTTCCAATCAAATTGTCTCCCTGGGCTCCTCATTGCCTCCTGGGTAAAGATCGCATGGCTCGGTCATTTAGGATCTTCATTCAAACTTTGTTCATCTTAATTACTGATGCTCTTGCGAAGGATAAAGTGTGTTCCAGCAAGGCCACTTCCTTTACTCTCTAGTGAGCATCTGCTCTAAACTACTCATTTAGCTTTGAAAAATGTGTCAAATCAAATTCATTCCAAGGCAGTATAATTTCAAATGATTAGGGAGATGTATTCAGAACATCTTTTGAACACCTTATGATGGCCTATTTAAATTATTTTTCTTCTAAAGCAAGGATGTTTCTTTCTTAAACTAACAAAATGATTTGTTAAGTGCTAAACATGTTACAAAGTGGGAAACACAGACCTGTAGCCTATTGGTTTTAATTCATTTCACATCTTTACTCATACTTACTAGTATGCTAGGCATGGTGGACTGCAGAATGAAACTAAACAATCCCTTTATTTAAAGAATGCTTTAGGACTGGGGATTTGGCTAAGTGGTTCTGGCCACTGCCTTGCAAGTGTAAGGATCCTAGTTTGATCCCTAGTACAATAATGATAATGATAATGATAATAAAGAATGCTTTATAGTGATGGTATATGTCACTATTAGATATAACAGCATTTTCTACTGTGTGCGTAGAAGATCAGACTTGGTGATACATGTTATAATTAGTTACGATGAAAGGACTGAGACAGAGACATGGCATTCGTAAAGGAACTGATCATACTACATAAACATGCTTCTAGTCATCAGCTGGTTGGGTGGTATCATTCCAATTTTGGCTTTCAATTATATAGTTTTATATATACTTTTTTGTTTGTTTTTGTTTTTTTGGTACCGGGGATTGAACTCGGGCCCTTGTGCTTGCAAGGCAGGCGGCAGAACCACTGAGCTACATCCCTGGTCCTAGTTTCATATAGTGACATGACAAAAACAAGTAATGACTGAGTTTGTGTTCTTATATAAAGGGGATCTCCTTGACCTCCTATGAACTGTGTGCCAATGACATCCGTGTAACCAGGGTTGTTCCTTACTCTGAATGAAATATGAACTTCCATATTCCAAGATTATTCATTCTAAGTTCAGAGCCTCTGAAAATTGAAATCATAGTAAAAGTGCTAAGAAAAAGAGAATGTCTAACATTTAGATATTCTTTTGTGCACGTTAGTAAGCACTGGGAAAAAATGTATCCAAAAATAAAATGCTCCACTAGACATATAAAATATGCTAGCAAGTAAATCATTCTTATTATAAATAATTTCCTCTGTAATTGTAACACTGATTTTGCTAAGTTTTACTTCCTTTTATATATCCTTTTCCATGTGATTTTTACATGCTTTTGAAACTTGATTTTGAGAGCCATATCTTCCTGGTTTTGACCTGCCTTTGCAAATTAAATTCACTGAATCTACTTTGTGTAAGAAGAATTTGTGGGAGCCCAGAACCCCCCGAGTGAAGTGGCTGCCGTCTGAATATTTACAGGAGGTAGAAAAGGTCCCCCCTTCCTTCTTTGTATCATTATAGAGAAGCCAGGCTTCTCCCTTCCTTACCTCGACCCTCCATGACATAGTGTTATATAGCACATTTTAACGCCACGTTGTTATATAGTACAATTCCTAGCTGATATTTTTATAAATCATTTAGGGTTTAAGATTCATCGTGGTTCCTATGTATATATTAGCTTTAATGTTTTTAACTAGTGCACTAAACTGTAAGTTTTCACTATCCATTCTCTTGGTGAGAGTCACACCGTTTGTTCCCAATCTGGAGCTACCTTACATAACACTGTCACATACATTAGTGCATATATCACTTAGGAAACTCTGTGAGAATTTATTTGAAATATTACATGAATATATTTGCAATAAGTATTTGGATGAAATGGCTAAGTGAAAATATATGCACATATTTACTATGACCATCAAAATGCATCCAGGATAGCTGCTCCAGCTCCTATCTTCTGTGGCACCAAAATAGAACTTTTAATGCCTACATTATTGTAAACACTAAACTTTGTCCAACATTCTAATATTTGACTATATATCTGTGTGTGTGTGTGTGTGTGTGTGTGTGTGTGTGTGTATCTTGGTTTTCAATAGATGCTTTAATTGTAGACAGGATTATATTACTGCCATAATATGTTTCAACTAAATTATGTGCATTAGAGCTTTATAAAGGTATAAATCTATACCTTGCATTTAGAATAAAGTAAATATTAGAGTCATTCATAGGAAAATGGATGCATATTGTGGTCATAGTCTTAACTGAAATAAAGAAGGCACACATGTATATACCAAATAGTTCCTCTGGTATGAAAAACTAAAAATGTAAATAAGATCCAAATGACATTATTGACAATGTGAAATAGGAAGAAAGGGCTAAAGGTGTAGCAGGAGTGGGAAGGGTAGGGGAAATAAGGAAATAAGGAAAAAATATGAGAAAATGAAAAAAAATGGAAAAAAAAACTTTTTATAAATAGGGAAGGAAGGAAATAAGAACCAAGACCTGTCATGTAAAAGTACAAGAGCCCAATGATGAATGTAACTGTACTGTATCCCTAAAATGTATCAATAAAGTCAATAAGGAAAAAAATAAAAAGTAAAACAAATCCAAACCAGAATACAGTAAACAAGGGCTACATCCGTCAAGAGGATGATATGTTTATACTTACTCTGTTTGTGTGTTTTTGAAGAGTTTTGCTTTTATTGTTGTTGTTGCTGTTCTTTGCTTTGTTTTGCTTTGTTTTTTCTTTTGAGACCAGGTCTCATCATGTAGTTCAGGTTGGCCTTGAGCTCACTGTGTAGCTCACTGTGCTGGCCTTGAACTTATGGCACTCCTTCTACCTTGGTCTACAGAGTGCTGGGATTAGAGGTGTGTGTCACCAAGCCCAGCTCTGTTCGTTCTAAATGGTAGTGTTATAGTATCAATATTGACGGGCACCAGACAGTCACCAGCCTGGGACACTACTGGTAGTTGATGAGCAGGTAAGGCCTGGTGAAGGAATGTCGGTTGTTGGGGTGTGAGTTTGAGGGAAAGCTACAACCATAGCCCCTTCCTTCCCTCCCTTTCAGTTCCAGACTGCTATGAGGGCAACAGTCTCCCCCACATGTTTCTACCACAATCTACTCATTCACCACAGGGCCAGCACCAACTAAGCATGAACTCAACCCTCTGAGCCCCTAGGCCAAAAGAAGTCCTTCTTCCTTTAAGCTGATAATCTCAGGTATTTTGTCATGGGGGTAACAAGTGGATGAACACAGGTTCCCTTGTTTCACCATTGCTGTGAGACAACCCCTCAAGAAACTCATAGCAATGTAGGATATGGAAGTCTTATTTTGGTACCACAGTAGATGACAGCCACGGCATCTGATCTGGATGTGCTCTGGTCATCACAGAAATATGCAATGAGTCTGCCCAATTAGCCTGGAACCTCTTAAACTCCAAAACTGTGAGTCAAAATAACCCTTTTCCCTGTATGAGACGTTGAGGATTTTCTAATAGTGATAAGAAGCTGACAACATAGCTAGAGAAAGTAAAAGTTATGGAATTTATTCAAGTAACCAAAAGTTTCGCTCTATGCTTTCTCTACTCCAAAAGAGTAATATATTCTTTTGTAATCAGTGTTTCATAATGCCCATTTAGTGTTTTAAGTGAAATTTATACATAATCTAATTTTTAAAAATAATATAAAGGATAAACAAAAAGGAAATAATTTATAATGAAATAATGCGCTTTTCAATATGTAAATTGCAGACTGGGCTCCAGTAGAAGAAATGAAGAAATAAAGGCTTGTATCTGTACATAGAATCTTAATGAAAGCAACAGTAATGAAGCTGCCTGAAACAGGTGCATTGTGTTTGTAGCACGAGTCTGATAGCACTATTTCTCGTGACATAGTTTTCTAATGGATGACAAATCCTTGGTAAAACTCTTAACAAAAAAAAAAGACAAAGAGAAAGGGAAATAAAACTTGCCTCCATTCACAGTTAGTTGTATTTCAAAAGGAGTCAGTAATAATAAAATCCAACCAAAATATGTTTTTTAATTTAAATGTAAAACGGATCCTAGATTAACATCTTTTTGACAAGTTTTTTGTTTTGCATTATTGTTCAGCAGGATATTTGGAAATGATGCAGATTGAATGGAAATTAATTCTCTGGGACTCTCCCGTGCTTTATTAAACATCCCCATAAACAAACAAAATGCCTTTTTTTATAGCTTGGAAAACTACTGGATTGGCCAAATGAGACATATAATTAACATTTGAAGAATAGTTAAATCTTCATTAAGATTTAAACACTACAAAGATTCATTAAGGATAAACCCCTAAACAGTTGCTGTCTAAGCCGAAGAAATACTTGTAAAACCTTAGTTCAGCTCAATCACATACCATGGCACATGTACGCAGGAAAATAACCATGATTTAGCCAGGGTGGACTGCTCTCATTATTTAGGGCACAAGAAGCAATGGTCTAGAAAGACAGCAGAGGTTTTTGACCTCTTCAGATTACATTTTAATCCTAGCTCTTACTAGTAGAACGAATTTAGTCAAGTTATGTGAACTCCCTCTAAGACAAAGTTGAAAAGATAGTAATTATCATTGGATGTATGGCAATGTTATACGGCATGAATAAATTAACATATGCACCATCACTCTGCAAAGCAGGCAGCTAATAGACATCAGCGTAGGTCCAGTGACAAAGGGCACTCTTGCTGACGGAGGGCCTGCCAGTCTCGGGCAGCAGGAATTATGTTTGGTATGGCTTTTTACTAGTAAATACACAAGAAGTTCGGTTGATCGATCAAATTCTAACTAAGCACAGAAGAAATCAGTATTACTTAAAAGAAAATTTGCTTTTGAAACTTTAATTTGTGTTAGTATGAAGAAAACCAAATTAATAAGTAGAAATATTTAGAAATAAAGAAGGCGAACGACACTTGGTCTTCCCTCCCAGGTTCATTCCATCAACCTTGAGGTGTTGAACAGACTTGAACTTGACATGGATTCCACAGCCTTTGAAACACTGTGGAGTGGAGGTCATCCTTGATGGTGTTCTTGGCTGTCTACAAGTGGGTTGTACGCAGAGTAGCTGGTTGAGACAGGTTCAAAGAGTGACTGCTTAACTTCACAACCAGCTCTAGATTCTAATTGTATTTGAACCCTACTAATGGCTTAAAGTAATTTCTGTTTTATGGCGTCATTTAAAATTGATTGTTAAAGTGATTGCTTCCTCTGTCATATACCGTTTATCAAGAGTTGGTCCGAAAGTTAATTTTCAAGAATTATTTCTAAGAGATCATCCTTGATGAAAAACTACCTGTTAATCTGTACCTACATTATCCTTTATGCAATAAAAACATTTTATTAGAAATTGGAGCACCTGCAGCAAAAGCACACAGAGCCTTTAAATTAATCCCACAACCCATGGCTGCTGAGGAAGGAGATGCAGTTTCTTAAAGTGACTTCTCTTCAATTTCCTCTTTGAGAACCAAGGATAATAGTGAGTTTTGCGGGGCACTGATGTAGTGGTTGGACATCTCAGGATGAAACATTTTACAGAAGAGTGAGGCATTACAAGTACAGCACACTGGCTTTCATCACTTAAAAGTACGGCCTGGTCTTTGCCTCTTGCCCCCTTCAGCCGTGCACCTCGGGAGGGACTCGAATGTGGGCGAGTGCTGTGCGGAGTGGTGGAAGGGAAGCGAGCACAGAGAGATGAAAGGAAAACCGAGTCTCAAAAGCGCCTTTCCAAAGTAAGAAACAAGAGGCTTGTTGCCAGCAGGCACATTTCTAAATAGATTTGATGCGCTTTTATCTCGCTGATGCCTTTCAAACCTTGAAAGTGTTTGGGGGCTGACACAGCTGTCTGAATGAAGACAGACGTTTGTTTGTACAGAACACTGCTTTTAAAGCAGCTCTTGAACAGCAAGGGTTCTGCTGAACTGCTCGCTCCACCTAGAACAGAAAATAATCCAGTCTCTCTCTTCCGCTGCTGCCAAAATGTGTGACTAATTATGGGAAAAAGTTACTGGGGAAAGGCCAAATGTAGCTGGCAATTGGAGAGCGATGGAGAGACAGAGGATATTAAGAATCAGAAATCCGAGTAGAGACGCAACATCACCAAAGTGATAGAACTGGATGAGGCATAATGGTAAATAATGAAAATGAAATGCAGTTTAAAAAAGGTAAGTGATAATGTCAAACAGAACGATTGGCTAATGTAGATCTTGGGGTGAGGAAGTTCTTACAGATCTATTCAAAGAATTAAGAATATGAAGGCTAAGAAGAAAAAGGAAATTGAAATTTGACTTGCTATGGGTGACACTTCTTTGCCAGCCCTGTCATTTTAATCAGATCAGGGGCTTCCAACAGGTGGTCTCCAGACCACCACGTTAGCGTTCGGGGGTGCGTAGCAAAAAGTGCGTAACTTTGGGCTCCACCGAAGATCTGGAAGGAGAGCTTTCAGGGCAGAGCCTGGAGAGCTGTACTTTGACGAATGTTCGGATATCCAGATGCACCCCTAGGTTTGAGAACCGCAATGTTCAATTTGTCCCACCTTTATAGGTAGTCTGCAAGCTAAGTACTGTACAATTGGGCTTCACGTTTAGGGCAGTGCAGTGAAAACAGAGATATCATGGCCCATGTGAGAGGAGGCGGCAGGGCAGAGGCTCACACACAGATCCATCTGATTCTCAACCTGTTTCTTGCCTGATTTTTTCAACAAGAAAAATCCACGGGGATTTTTTAGGAATATAAAAGAAAACCTGGCAGTGACCAGCCTTTATGAGGTGCTTTGTTTTTGTTTATTTGTTGTTGTTGTTTTACTCATTGAGTTTATTGGTACATTTTTATGTATTCAGTACAGTTACATTCATCATTGGGATCTTGTACCTCCACATGACAGATCTTGGTTCTCATTTTTTCCCCATCCCCTGCCCTCCTTTACCCCCTCCCCTCCCCTATTTACAAAGACTTTGTTTCCATTTTTTTTGTTTTCTCATGTTATTTCTTTTCCCTTATTTTCTTTCCCCTCCCCTTCCCTCTTCCCCTACACCTTTAGCCCCTTTCTTCCTATTTCACATGGTCACTTACACAAAGATGGTTATTGATTACCTAAGGTTAAGCGTGGGTGTTACGTGAACAGGCCACAGGTGCCAGGCAAGGTAGTAGCATTACCTGAAGACTTTGCATTCTGATAAAGGGATCAGTTAGAATCGACTCTTGATAGCACAGAGCACTCCTGTTCCTGAATCTCTTTGTTAGAAAAGTGATTTTCAAATCACTGCTGTGGACCCGCATGGTCAGCATCTAAATATATATATATATATATATTAGAAATGCAAATCCTGGGGCCTGAGAACCTAGGGTTCCAGGGAGGCCGAGAGGTCTTTCCTGTTGCAAACTCATGCTGATTGGGATGTGCAAGAAAGTGAGAGAACCACTGGATTCTAGGCAAAGGGGTCACTGGGATCAGATGTGAGTGAGGGCAAAGACAGGGATCTTAGTGCCAGCTACTTTCAGTGAGTGGGGAGGGTAGGGGCAGAAAGGCAATGTGAGGCAAAGAGCTAAGCAATGAAGAGTGAAAAAAGACAGGAGAGCCTGAGAGGCCTCTGGCATAATACTTGGAAGTGGATTCAAAGACTTCTTTCTCTGTAGCATTTTTTCTTTTTTTGCTTGATCAATGCAAATTCTGTGTCAAAGGGTAATTTATTCACCGTTGGTGAAGCAGTTAATGGTGTTGTAATTTTGTTCTGAATAAGATATTGTACACTTATTATTTCATGTATTTAACAGAGCTTGAAATTAACACCATCACTAGAGCAAGACTCGCAGAGGTTACCTCCAGCCCCTGGCAGGAAACGTCCTCTGCCAGAGGGAGCAGCAGCCCGGCACTCTGTTGTCTGCATGGTGCCCCCAGTGTCGCTGTGGGATGGAGGCTGAAACAATTAAGTTCCTAGCCTCATGATCATTTTTGTTAATAGTTCTTCCTTGTCGAGGTCTGTAATGGTATTTTTCAGGTTATGAGTTTATTTTACTGGTGAGTGAAATTCATTTTAGGAAAGGGGCCATATCTGATGGCCTACTGCACCGACAAACAGAATAAATTCATCAGTCTACCCTGGAGCTCTACCTCTATACTTACATGGTCCCACTAATCTTCCATGGGAGAAGAAGGCAAGATGCTTAGTGGACCTAACAGTGGTCTTCAGTTCATCCTTAAACTGCTGTACTCTGGAAAAGTTTCTTGATTTCTCTGAGTCTCTCTTCACTCTTAAGTAAATTAGAAATAATGAAACCCCATTCACCAAGTACTTTTGGAAGTCCAACATTGTAGTAAAAATGAATAGCCAGGAAGATAATAAGCAAACTTTATCGAACACCTACTGTTCACAAAATATATATTAAAGTATTTTGTACATTCTCAACATGTGCATTGTCATAATTTTTAACAGTAGAGGAGAATAAATTATATCTCAAAAATATATGGCAGAGACAGAACCCCAAATGGCTTACGATTACCATTATACTTGCAGGAAAATGCAGAAAATGAATACTAAGACTCAAGCCTTACCTCATTGCTTCAACACTAATACAGAAGTGGTTCTAAGTCACAGGATAGCTGAGCGAGTGTGTCTGCCCTGTCAGGGACAAGGTGAAGGCCTCCGCAGACCTTGTGACATGAGGTACTCCAGGTGACCCGATGGAGCAGGATAACTTTCTATCCCTAGTTCATAGCTAAGAAGTGTGAGCAGGAGGGTAAGAAAACTTCTCCAGTAACCCAGCATTTATTTAAAAAGGGACAGAATTTGAGTCCTGAGTGTCTGCTTTCAGCCTGTGGATTCTATTTCATCCACAGTGGATGTTTCACTTTCCCTTAATTTCTTCCATTGAACATGAGTTTTCAGTATTTCTAATTTGACTTCTCAACTGCTTTGTAAGATCTTTCCATAGTCTTTATTTTCTCTACTACTGCGTTTGTTTAGTATATCTCTCTTCTTGGCAGTGGATTGCACACAAGTAAGCAGTTATTACAACATTAGTTTTGTTATTGAGGGCCCGACAGAATCTGTCCCTGAGTCTATAATAAATGACTTCATAAGTAATTAGCAGTAAAATCTAGCATCAAGATAAACACTCCCACAGGGAAAGGGCTTTAATAAATATTGAATTTAATATAAGCTCATAAATTAAGAAAGTTAAACTAATGTAGCAATTGTAAAAGAACCTGTCACATAAAATTCTTATGGCATCTGATTATAATATAAATATGTATTTTTCAAATAAGTTCCTATACCTTAAATTGCTTGAGTTTAATTCAATTTGTTTATTCACTTCAACATTCATTAACTTATTTATTCAATGACCATTTGTCTGATATTTATAATAGTATGCAAATCTAGGTAATATAAAATAGTACAAAATAGTATTTGCTTTTCAGAACTTCATAGCTAAATGACTGAAGATAATGATATATTTAGTTTAATTTTTGTTACATGAAGATAATGAAATTATCATTCTGTTCATTCTACATGAAATTTTCATTAATCTCCAGTGACATTCAAGTTAATTAAATAAGTAAGTTTGAGGCAGGATTGGCAGATTTAGCAAAGATAAACAAGTAGCATGTAGCTATAATTGAATTTCATTTAGTTAATTTTAATGTAAGAAATTGTTTTATATAGAGGAGAGGAACTAGGAAATAAAATTCAAAAGATACAAAATGGCAAAATCATAGGATGAATATATCTAAGGACATAATAGAGATGAAGACTTTAGTTAATATAATTATATTGTATTAGAAATTTAAAAAAATCAGATTTTAGTTGCTCTTATCACAGATAAAGAATAGTTATGTACAATGACAGATATGGTAACAAGCTTTGATATAGTATCCATTTTATCATCTGTATTTGATCCTCTAACATCACTTTTCAGACCTCAAATATTACACACAAATATTATTTTTTAAAATTTTGCAAAGAGAAATATAGTTATTTGGGATGTGCTTATGTAAAGCATTACTTGTTGTTTATTTGGAATTCAAATATAACAAGTGTGTCCTGTATTTTTTCTGGCAACCTAGCTTTTGATGCTTAAATTCTCATCCCTTCTTGTATTCTATTTCTATCCAGAATACTATATTAATTAAAAATGTGCTATCTTAAAAAATAAAATAAAATAAAAATACAATAAACCTTTTAAATTGTAGGGAAAAAACAGTCTGTTGAGAGTTCTTACATTTACTGAAGTCTACAACCTGCAGTCTTCAGTACCATAACAAAAGTAATGAGATTTTGAGACCCTTGTATGAGAGGCATTTTTCTGAAGGAAAATTATGTACCCTATCAGACATATTTTCTACTCAGAGAGCAATAGTTTTCTCATTTAAGTCTGCCTGTCAGGGAATATTTTGAGTGCAGTGATATTTTTAATATCATATTTCACTCAAGGATTTCAAAGTACTTTATAAATAATTACATTATTAATGCCTTTGTGACCCCTGTGAAGTAGCTAGGGACCATATATTATTGATAATCACATTATGGATGGAGAAACTGAGATAAAGAAGGGTTTAGTGGTTTGATCAAGGTCACAGAATGAATCACCAGTGAAGCCGAGGACAGAACTCAAAACTGGTGAGCCCTGCAGTTGTGTGTGCTGAGACCATGAGGGCTTTCCTCCAGCAATAAAACTTGGTCTTTCTTTTCAAAAGTGAGTAGACACCGTTCCAGGGAGCTGTACTTACTCTTGATAACCCTTGTATCTACTTCTGACAGTTGCCCTCACTCTGACCTGCGCACACTAGCCAAGGTGAGTCTCGTGGGCTAGGGGAAGCACTGCCCTGGGGGACAGAGAACTGGGGACTGAGCTCAGTTTTTCGCAGGTGAGCAGGGTGGTCCCAGGGGAAGCTGAAAGAAGGTTTAGTAGATGCAAGGATGAGAAGCAGAGTTTGTATAAAAGTTTTCTGTTCTTTTTGCTTTTTGTTTTTCAGTTTTTTCAGACAGGGTCTCAATATGTAGTTGAGACTGACCTGGAACTCACTATGTAGCCCAGGCCTCAAACTCACAGAAATCCTCCTGCCTCAGCCTCTTGAGTGCTGGCATCACAGGCGTGTGCCACCATGCCCGGCTGGTTTGTTTAAATGTTGACTTTGATATTTCACTATGTACAGAGCCACCCAGTGTCTCCCAGCTGAAGGCCCTTATCTCCATCACAAAGATATTAATATTAATCCTGACACCTTGGACTATTGGAAATGCTATTTATAAAATCTTTAGCAGTACTTAGCACATAGCCTTTTTGACCAAAAATCTAGTATTTAATATTAAACATTACCTCTGCTTGTTATCAGCAGAAAAATGGTGTGATTATGAATAGGTAGTCTTGAAGGTCTTGTCTGGCTTTGAGATGAGATGATCTGACTTTAAAAGCATCTCTGAAAATCATCTTCAAGTAAGGACCAGGTTAATTGACTGTTCTTTAAACAAGCTTTAATTGCACAAGCCGCTGCCTCAGCTGCAACATTGTGGCTACCAATTATCGACGTGCGAAGCATGGGTAACGTGCTTTTTACACATACACAAGCACCTTCTGGTAGCCAAAGACTTATTTTCAACATTCAATGGGACTTTTGCTTCCAGATCATGGTATTGACACTCAAGCTATTGCTCTCAAGTGCTCTGCCTAATACCAGTTGGGTGACATGTTGGTAGATCCAATAAAACTCTAGACTTTGGAGTTAAGCATTTATTGGAGGGCAGAACTGTTCACTTCTCTGTACCTCTGTCACCTTGTACATAAGAAAGGTGATAATGTTTAACATGAGTTTATTACATGAATTATATGATGCAGTTTTAGTGTCACTTAAAGTGACACAGTGTCCTCTTTAGTAGTCTCTAATTTAGTCAAAAATTTCACCATGTTGAGGTTGGAACACTTACCTAGTAATCACCTGTTTCTGGACAGGCCTTAGTGGGCCATTCCATAGTCAAAGAGATAGAGAAATATATTTCTAAGCAATTCACTCAGACATTTATAAAATTCTCTTTATTAAAAAACTAAGTGTATGTTGTTACAAATAATGATACTTTAACTAAAATGTTTTATTCTCTTTAAAGAATTCATTGTACTGTGGACAAACATGCTTAATAAATTGAGTGTCTTGTTATTTTTATTTTATCCTCAGTCCATTAATCTTCCTACAGTCTGAATATCTGCTCAATTTGTAGCACTATGTCAGATGAGAAAAAGACAAAAAGTTATACAAAACCATTAGCTAATTTACAGATTCACATACACACAGAGAAGCCAATGAAAAACATTGCATTAAAACAAATCATTCTTTTATATATACTGCATACAAAATCTACACATAATTACTCAATTTTCAAATCCCATTTCAACAGTTCCACTACATTTTGATCATGCTGTCTCACCTCCTACCATGTAGGAGAGAACTCTTCGCTTCTGGGGTAAATATAGCTCTGACTTCTTACCAAGCAGCAAAACTCTCAATTGCTGAGGATGAAGCTCTTTCTTACGGTGCTGTGATCCCTGCCATGACTGTTGCGTCTTTCTCGGACAAGCTCCCTTGCTTTCTTAGCCCCCTTTCCAGGGCACCCATGTCCTTTCCCTTGCCCAGCCCCACGCGACACCATGTCTTCTTAGTTTGCAATTCTACTGCTCTCTTTCTATCTTCACATTAAATAAACTATGAGGACTTCCTCAGAAAGCTGTACTAGCTAATGCCTCTGTGAGATTGAGCCATTGTCTGTTCAGGAGACATTTCCCTTCCACTGTGACCGTTCTACTCACTGTGCAGCAACCTTAAAGACTCGCCCAGTACCTCCATGCTGACCAGAACTAGTCCTGCTGGAACCCAGGATCGGCAACCCTTCCATCGGAGCCCGCTCACTGACCATCTGTGTGCTTTAATGCATAGCTTAAACACATACATCCACCCAAAATTTTTGTGTTGGAACTTAGCTTCCCAGGTAGTGGTATTGCAAGATGAGGTTACTGGAAGTGACTGAGACATGAGGCCTCCATCTCAGCAGATGAGGTTGACCAAAGGGTCAGAGATAGGAAGGGAGCCCTTATACTCTTTCCCTCCTTCCCTCATGTGACAACTGGAGAAGAGGTAACATTCATAAAATAAGAGCAGCTTTCTCCACCCGATTTATCTGCTGCTGCTTCTGTCTTGGATTTCATAGTCTCTAGAACTATGAGAAATGATTTTCATATTGATCGTAAATTACCCAGTCCACAGTATTTTGTTATAGCTGTGAGAACAGCCTAAGAGGAACATATCTATTGATATCGTCCATGAGTACCACTCTTCTCTAACCAAGTCTTTAGGTGACAGGGATCCTACAGAGACTGAGAAGAGCTGGGACCAACAGGGGCAAACCCGAGAGAACTATTCTTAAATGATTCAAAAATATTTCTCTCAGGAGTCTGTGTGTAAGTCACACAAGAGTCATTAAATGTGGCGCATGGGAGACAGAAGTTAGAAAGAGTCATCAGGAAAAGACAAAAGCACATTTGCCATGAATTATGAGAAATCCTTTACAGTATAAGTATGAAAGACGTACATGTTTCATTAGGTGACTTAAAATTAAAGAAATCAGTGTTTATAAAGGACTAAGAATGATACTTGGGCCCTAGGAAGAAGTCAGTAAAGACAGAAATCTTACTGAACTGTTAGGTGGAGTAAAAAATTGCATAGGCTTCGGTGAAGGAACCCCAACTCAGTGCTTCGATGTCTATTAAAGTAAGCGACACCTTTGCCAGAATTCACAGTGCTTTACTGGTCTGTGGGGCGGGGGGAATCCACTCGCATTTCACATGGGGATGTTGATACTATTTTAAGGACTACTCTTGGCATTGGGTTTACTCATTATCCAGTAAGCTCTTTGTAACTGTATTTTTTTTTAACTCTTTAGTTTCAGTTGAAAAAAACAAAGGAGTAGATAATGTGCACTATAATTAACAAGTTTTTCTATTTCACAAATGTGGGTATTTTAGTCTCAAAAAGGGCTCAGTTTCATTTTGAAAATTCTGTGTAAATCTCCCAATACCTTCCTAGCTCTCCAGAAAGTGATAGTAAGCCATGAAACTCTTATCAATGAAGGATCGCAGTCTTTGCTTTGGATAAAATCTGGAAGAAATCAGGTCTGAGATACAGTTAGCAGTTCTTTAATTGTCATCCATAAATGTGTACTACTGAGCACCTCTAATGCGTGTAAGCTGGGCAATATTTTGGACACAAAGGACAAAATGATAAGTAAAAATTAATCCAACGTTTAAGGAGTTGAATTATGAAAAATCAATTTCAGTGAAACAATGTAAATAAGCATTCATTATGTAGAGAAGAATCAGCTCCGAGAGAAGAGATGGAGCCCAATGCTGAAGTAGAGATCAAAGACAGTTTCCTCCAGGAGGGGAACCCTACAATAAATTTCACAAAAAGAGTCCTTGTTAATGATGTGCTAAGAGACAAGAAAAGGTTTTTCAGGGATAACGAGTGACACTGTAGAAGAAGGCAAAAGATATAAAACACCAATAGGATCCCAATGATTATACAAATATCTCATACACGTTTAAGCACAATATGCATTGCAGCACAGACTTGTACTTACATTTTACCCTGGGAAATTCTTAAGTGAAATTTCAGAAGAATATATTTTGCTATGAAAAGTCCAGGTTCATTACAAGTCTCAATTCCTTGACAAAGTAATTGAGCTTTTATAATTTGATGCTTACTTAACTGTCTTGCTTCATACTCCCCCCTTTTCTTTTTTCTTTCTTTTCTTTTTCTTTTTGGTGATACTGAGGATTGAACAAAGTTCCTTCTCACTGAGATGCATTCGCAGCCCTTATTATTATTTTTGTTGTTGTTGTTTTGAGGCAGGGTCTTGCTAAGTTACTTAGTGGCTTAGACTGGGTTCAAACTCCAGATTCTCTCCCCCTCCGCCCCTGCCACCTCAACCTCTCAGGATGCTTCATAATTCCCTCTTTTTGATCTATGATTTTTAATTTATGTTTCATGTTTTTTATAAAAGGGAATTATTTTTATGCTGGGTACCTTATGTCATGAAACAGCTATAGGCCGCACATGAACACACAGGCTATGGTTCTATGCAAACAAAACAAAAAACAAAAAAACAAAAACAAACTTCATTCAGGGACACAGATGTTTGATTTCCATGAGATTTCCATGTGTTATCTGTTTTCAATTATTTGAAAATGTATAAATCCTTGTTATCATGAGGATCTTACAAAAAAAAGGTGACAAGCTGAATTTTATTCCAGAGGTGTTTATCTTCCTCTGTAAGAAAATCATTAAAAGGGCTAAAGTGTAGGGAAGGTGGGATGGGTAGGGGAAGGGTAATAAGGGTAAAGAAAAAAATGTGAGAAAATGAAAAGATGGAAATAAAGTGTTTGTAAAGGGGGGGGAGGAGGGGTGAAGGGAGGGCAGGGACAAGGGGAAAAAATGAGAACCAAGCCCTGTCATGTAAAGGTACAAGATCCCAATAATGAATGTAACTGTGCTGTATACCTTAAATAATACCAATAAATTAAATTTTTTAAAAAAGAAAATCATTTTAGCTTAAAAGAGAAGGCTAGAGGAAGAATCTGATGGCGGGGGATTTTACTCCAAATGCAGCCTCTCTATCAGACCTGGACATGTGATCTTGAAAAGATCCTTAGAAAGAATTTAAGAGGCTTGCTTGAGGTAATAGGGAGCCATTTAAAGATTTTAAAAAGGACAGCGGAATGATCTGTTCTGCCTTTGAGAAAAGGTTTTCCGATGGAAAGGTGTGTCTTGGACCAGAACAGGTCAGATGGATAAAAAGAAAATAATTAGGTGAACTACAGAATATATTTCATTCATCAAGTTAGCTTTTTCTGAAATATTAGTAAATATCTAATTATATTATGTATCTGTGCTGAAATTCTTGTGTTTTATGTAATGCTATTTACAAAAATACTGTGTTTCTCACTGCAAAGAAATTAAAGGTCAATAGTACACAGTGATCTTGTGACTTCTGTGTTGGATAGGACTGGAACCCAAATGTGTTCACTGCAGATAGGAATGCCTTTGTAAAGTGATTTTCCTGAGAACACAGACCATCTGTTTCCTCTGGTGATACAGTATCTCAGTCCACAATGTGGCTCCAAATGAATAATGGAGATTGGTTTTTACAAGCCAGCTTTATCTGTTGCAGCAATGATTAATAACTCCATGGCCAACCTTGCTTACAAAAAGAGAGAAAACTGTGAAATCAGTTTTGAATCTCTGTGAGATGAATCCAAATTTTGTAAGTAAGATTAAAGTCATGATACAGATGCCATGGGGTGTGGAGCTTTTCCATATTGTTCTAAGGGGAAGAGTGGAGGCATCAGGATCTGAATAGCTTAGGTTGGAAACCAGGTTCCTAAATATGCCTTTTGTGTGGTCAGAGCCAAAGCACTTAGAGCTCTACGCCTTCATTGCATTTCTGTGAAATAAAGACACTGATGCATGCTTTATAATATTTGGGTGAACATTAGTCATTCTGCAAATACAAGGGCTATAATATGGTAAGCTATAAAGTGCCCATGAATTACTTAGTTGAGTTAGTTTTGAAATGGTACTTGTGTGTGTGTCTGACTATACTCCCATGCAGAGATGCAGTTCCACACACTTCAGATTAACTCTAGTTCTTGACTAGGGGTGAATGACTTCCATTTTTCTGAAACAATGTTTCTTTCTCTTTTAGCTCACTTGACTTATTATTTCGAAGATTCTCCTTTAATGCCACATAATCTTGTATATATTTCTACCTCTGTGGTCTGATATTCTGTCTAGATCTACTTATCCTCTCCTCTCCTTTCCCCTCCCCTCCCCTCTTGTTTTCCCTTTTCTGTCTGCAAAAGGCTATGAAGCATTGGAATCCATCAAGGCTCAGCCTTAGGGGACAATTTATTCAACTCTATGTGGCAGCTGCAGACACTCCCTGTGCCCATGATTTCAAAAGCCCTCTGTGCCCAGATGATTCACAATATGCCTGTCTCACACAAACTTCCCTTCTGTACTCTAGAACCTAACTCAAATCAAATGACTGCGCAACAACTATGTTCACATGACCAATCTGATGGTTTATCCCCAAACCTGATGTTTCTTCATGTCCCTTACTGTGTTTCCCTTTCTTTTGCACGATGTTCTATCCTTGACACCTGCTCTCTCATCCCACACACCACATCCACCACTGAGTTTCATCACTTTTCCTCCTACAGCATTTCTTTCCACCGAGGATTTTCATTCTTGAGGCCATGGCCATTTTGAAAGGGGTGACTGTTCACTGTGGAGGAGTGTCCTGGGTCATGTAGAAGGGTCTGCATCACCTTTGGTCTCTACACACCAGACGTCTCTAATACCGTTTCCCCAAATTCTGAAAATGAACGGTCCCTGCAGGCATTTCAGGACACTCTGTGATGAGGGTGGAGAGCAAAATGACTCCCATTTGAGAGTCAGCATATTCATTCCTGTCCGCCTCACCTTGACCAAGTGGACCCCGCCTTCTCCTGGGATAGTTGCAAGAGTGTCTCATCCGGCACCTCCGCCTAGTATGGCCTCCTGCTTCACCTTTCTGACACTGTGGAGCAGGACTGCTTTGTAGGTAAGAGTATGAGAGCTAAAAGCATGCATCAGGGCTTGCTGAGTCATATGTGCTATGTAATGTGGACAAGGAAATCAAGAAGTCATTCCCCAGTCATTCTGGCCATTGGTGGAGATTGCAATTTAAAAAAATCCCGTCAGAAGGGATGCTCTGTGCATCAAACGTACGACACATGCATGGTGCTGTGACCAGAGCCTGCCTCAAGGTACGTGCTCTTGTGATGATTAGTGTGGTAGCCAGAAGTAGGCATCCAGGCTTTCTTGACATGGTCTCTCCTCTTCCACTTAGTCGGCATAACGCTGACTAGAAGAAAACTTCATGTCTGGGCTTCAAATACTTGTTTGTTTTGTTTGTGTTGTCTCCTGTTTATTTATGATATATGTGCATGAATTCTTCAGATCCTGGTATTCTATCAGGAATGACCTTTCCTCCACTGTCCTGTGCTCTTAGCTTAGAATATTCCTCCTCAGCCGCAGGAGAGTCCAAACTTCTATAGTGAATCCTTCCTTGGTCTCTGTGACTAGATTTATTATCTGCATTTTACCACTTGATAGTTCCCTGTACTTGTTTGAGACACTAATTCATTTTCTGTCCTTCGATTTTCTACTGTTTGTTTTGTGTATTTCTGTGTTCAATATACTCTTTCTCCACTGGAGTACAAATTCTTTAAGAGAAAATTGTGTTGATCCTGCTTTTGTTGTTTGAGTTTTAGTTTTGCTGGTTATTAAATCCATGCTTAGCATAACTCTGAATTTATTACAGATATTCAATGAGTACTTTGCCTCCTATAAAGGTACAGGTCGTTTCAGTAGATAAAAAAGAAATGTGTAGAGATGAAGCTAATGTGTGTTTCTTTGTAATTAAGACATGTCTTAGGTAGATTTTCTGAAAAAAAAAACTGATGAAAAAAGCTTATGAGAAGGAAGTTTACCCAAGGGGATCCACTATGAGGAACTGTGCCCGTGTCCTGCGAGAGACCCTGCAGGGGACATCAGTAGTAAAGCAGTAGAGACCTGCCTCATAAAGGAGCAGAAGACGTGGACACTGATCTGAGAGCTCCCATCGCCCTGGGTGTAGAGTCCACTCCAGGGCCCTGACTCGCTTCTCTCCCACTGTTCACCTCCTCTGAGAAGCTGAACAGATTCCCACGGCCTCCTGAGTGATAGCAGCAGAGAATTCCCAGGCCAGAAAGTGAAAGAACACGTATAGCATCTAATTAATCTAATTTACATTCCTAGGACTTTTAATAAATTAAATTGCATTTTCACATAAGTACTAGCTATTTGTTCATTCACATAATGACCCTTTTCTTTTTTTTTCTTTTTATTGAGTTTAATGGTACATTATAGGTATACAGTACAATGAATGACCCTTTTCTTCCAAGCTGTTTGTTTTGTCTACTTACAATCTTAGAAGGTGTTTTGTAAAGCATTTTAATGTACCCTTTTCTCTCATCTTTTCCTAATATTGTTGTGTTTGACAGCTTAATCTCTTTTGTTTTGCTACAGCTCTAATTTTTTTTTCTCTTGCTTTCTGATCCCAAGGTAGTATAACAATTAGAATTTTTCTTGTAATAATGGTATACAAGATATACCAGATAAATACTTTTTCTCTGACCCATAAATTATTTTCATTCATTGAGGCAGTGCATGACTGATCCAGTAATCCTGATTCTCCTTATCCATGCCAGGCCAGAATTTGGTGTGAAAAATTTTTTAATATTCTGTTTTCAGTTTTGTTTCTAGCTGTCCTAGTAGATGTGTAGCAACATC
The DNA here is from genome assembly GCF_012274545.1 of Fukomys damarensis. NCBI lineage: Eukaryota > Metazoa > Chordata > Mammalia > Rodentia > Bathyergidae > Fukomys > Fukomys damarensis. The sequence goes on along the minus strand of NW_022900941.1, from coordinate 5,711,972 downwards.
TCATTCTTGAATAAAAGTGTATTTTCCACCTGGCTAACAATGTTGAAAATATTTTGATGGGCTCATTTATCAGCTCACTATCTTTTTCGGTGAAGTGTTCTTTTTCTTCCTTAATTTTCTTCCTTCTTTTGTTCATTCTACTGTTGAGTTTTGAGGGTGCTTTATGAATTCTAATTATTTGTTTTTGTTTCCTGTGTGGTATTCAAATAATTTCCCTCAAACTGTAGCTTGAGTTTTTTGTTTATCTTTCACACAAGATATATTTTGAATTCTTATGTGATACGATTTTTCATCTTTTCTTTTTCACATATTGCTTTCCCTTGTTCTTAAAGTGTTCTCTTCATTTCATTGGCTATATTTTTATTTAACATGTCAGAATGCATGACAGAATTCATAGATGCCCACTGTTTAGCAAAAAGTCCTAATATTGTTTTGCTTCCCTTCTTGATCGTATCAACTTGGGTTCCGCAGAGCAACAAAACCTATGGAGGAGGGTGAGGAATTGGCTCACAAAAGCACAGAAGGCTAGGGGTCCAACAACCTGCCCTCTAACTGTCTGTAAGCAGAAGACTGAGGCAAACTACTTGTGAAAGGTAACAAATGCACATCTTCATGGGAGATGTCGCCACCCGCAACGTCAGAATCCTGCCAGCAGGTCCCAAACCCGAGGGAGGAACAACAGGAGAGCAGTTTCACAAACTTAGTTCGACGCTCATGCTCTACCGTAGCAAGGCCCCATTTATTTTTCAGGGTGGGGTATATATAGGCTGAAACCGAGACCAAAAGTGTAAGCACTTACACTCTTCAGCTGCATGGGAGCGAGAGTACACGGGAGCGAGAGTACTGCCCACACATTCCAGAGGGAAACAATAGCAACCATTATGGGTTACATCTGCTACCAGCTGAACTCACCTGTGGCTATGGGCGAGAGCACGTCCGTGCCGGCAAGGTGTCTCAAAGTTCAATCATGGCTAGGCCTAAGTCAAGGCTCACCATAATGGCTCGCCATAATTCCCCCATCTCTCTTTGATAGCATGAAGAATGCGATCAACTCATCAGCCAAGGAACCTCTGTCTTAAGCGGCAGAAGTCTTCCACCCCCTTACCCCTCATCAGTCGCAGGGCTTATGTCCCAATACGACCTGTCTTAGGTTGGTAGACAGAAGCTTCCGTCCTTACCCGTCACTGAGTATCCCAAGGCAGGGGATCTAAGCACGCCAAGCCTGAGCCAAGTAAATTGCCATGCATGTTGTATCGTCATCTAAAGAAGCCTGTACAGCCATAGCTAAATGCTCATATTTAAACTGGGAACGCTTCCAGCATTGACATGAGCAGTAACCCAAAATACACAAACCAATCATAATAGCAATAACAATAAGCCATATAACAATCGGTGAGAACATCTTTTTCAAATTTTCCCAAACTTCTGTAGCAAAATCTAAATCAAGCCGGATAGAATTGGCATGAACACCAGACAAGACCTCAATGTCCAATGACAACTGATTAGTTGCATTTAGAAATGTCCGATTCCAAGACCCTTGCAACAATGACGAAAGTCGTCAGACTTCCTCAGAATGATTTTTGACAGGAAAGGGAGTAAGGCAGAGCTGTTGAAATCTGGGATCACAGTCCAATCGAGTATGCAACCACAATCCTTCAACTTCTTCATTTAATAAGTCCATTTGTTGCTGAAGTATAGCCAAACCAGTTCCATTAAATCCTTGTTCTGGACAATAAAGTCTCCACTTGTGCACCAAGACACATCCTGGAGTTCTCTCTGCTGCTCCAGTGTTGGGGTCCCAATCCGGTCCCAGATTCAAGCTATTCAGGGATAGTAGCGGATCTATAAATATACCTGTAACCATAAGTAGGTGGAGCAGAAGAGAAAGGAGAATACCTGGACCAAAAGGTTATTCTCATAAACAATATACTAGAAAATCTGCATGGTCAAACAATATGAATACTTTTTGTATACCAGAAAAGTAGCAATAACTATTATAATTGTATGAATTCTTATATCCTGTAATGTGGCTTTGTATCAACAGGATCTTCCCCCTTTTTTTAACAGAAAATAACCATCAGAAACATATTACAGTAACATTTCTACAATTCAGACCTTTGATAACCAACAAAATATTCCCAACAACATATTTAACAAGATACATCTTTTTATAAGGCTATAAAAAAATATTTTGGTGGCTCCCATTAGTGAACAAAGATCAGAATAAATTTTCTGAGCAGCTGCTTCTTTATTTACCAACAGGAGCGTATCCAAACTTAAAGATTTATATTTACTTATATTTATATTTAAGTTTTTTATTTGATCCTATAAAGCCAGGTTGTAGAAATCAACAATCTATTTATATTTGATGTCATTTTGATCAAGATCATACAAACATCTTTGAACATTTAGGACACACATATAACACTTAAGACAGACAAACATATAAGACAATTTTAACGAGTGCACTCAGATGGTTTTGGCCAATTGAATTATAAAATCTTTTTGTTATGACTAGTCAAATTTTTTGCAGATCAAAATTAACAGAGATCTCTTGTAGAATTAGGGTTAAAGGAATGAAAGCTCTTCTTGACTGTAAATATAAACCTCTTTATATGATTTCCACACACCTTCTCTATATACTTAGGCCTTCTGGTCTTGTATATCTTTCTGTACCTGTTTTTAACAAGATGCAAAAGCATAACTCTTACTTATAGCTTTCCTAATATTTTTCTGTCTTATTTACTATTAACCTTCTATTTGTGGATGTAAAAAATAATCATTTACTATGATAGGCAAAGTATGAGAAAGCACATAAGATGGAAAAGCAGGAAGAATTAGCTCTTAGGAGGAGCCTTCACAATCTTTATCTTTAAGGGATTAACAGAGTCTGTAATGACGTCCCACGAAGTAACACTGGAGGATTGTCTTTGGTCCTTTTCACAGCTTGTGTTAATCTGTTTGATAAAACGCTCCGGGATCCACCATGGTTGATCAGCATTCTGCGGAAAAACACAAGCAAAACCCCTTCCCCAACTGGGGGTGCATAGCCAATTTGGGCTTGCATGCTTTCGAACAATCCTTCTCCCATAAACATGTCATAATTTGCCAAGGCAGTTCCAGCATTAACATTGTGGATGGCAGCCGCCTTGTATTGCTCGGAGTAATAGGATTTCCACAGGAGGAAATCTCCCCCTGAAAGAACTGCGTGACAGACCGCAATCCAGTCACTTGGCATTAGCCAGGATCCAGCAATGGAGTCCAGGATAGCACAAGTGAAGGAAGCTGCAATGCCATACTGATTCACAGCAGTTTTTAATTCTTCTACCAATTTAAACTTGAGGGCGATGTTCTCTAATTGGCCCTTGGGGTCCCTCCACTTGAGCGACGGGGAATAGTCTAAAGACTTCCTCCCCTTGTGCTGCGGCGCATTTGAGAGCCTCTTGTAAAGGAGATGCTTTGCCTTGAGACCCATCAGATGTTGTGGGGTCTTTACCATTGGGCTCATTGGTAGGCCTGGCCTCTGAGGCATGAAGAGATGCAAGTCTGCTTGAGAGGCATGAAATCTGCTGCCTCAGCTGAAGTTCCTCACTGAGCTCCTGATTAATAGTACGCAGCTGAGCTAGGTTTGCCTCTCTCTGAGTGGGGGGCGGCACAGAAGGCGGCAGATGTTCAAGTTTTTGTTGAAAAGCCTCAAAACTGGGATATATATAGTGCTGCGGGAGGTCCTCTGGAATCCGGAGGCTCAGGGGGCTCAAGTGAAAGAGGACATTCTCTAGCATCTTTTTCTAGACCAGATTCAGGGGGCTCTGAAGTCTGAGAGCGCTCCTTTCTAATTTGTTCTAACCCTTCGTGCACCTCGTCTAAGTCTTCCAAGATTTCCTTTTTGGTTGGCGTCCCGAGAGCTGAGTTTAACAAAGCCCAATAGAAAGGAGCCCCTTCTGGAAAACGATTGGGCTCGGCCAGAAGGGCTTCATTCAACTGGTTTCCGACTGTCTCCCATTCCGACTGTCTCCCATACTTCAGCGTTTATTTCTGCCTTACCATATAGCCATGGATAAACTGTGTCCAGAATCTCAACAAAGGCCTCCAATCGTGCCTTCTCAACTGTTACTCCTTGTGCCTTCAATAGGCTTTGAATTGAATTTGCTAGATAATTTCTGGATTCTGATTGTCCTTTTTTTTTTTTTTTCCCCAATGGACTTGACACTCTCTACCTCCTATCGCTTTTTTTTCTTTTTACCTTTTTTCACTTTTTCTTATCTTTTCACTTTTTTTTTTTACTTTCTTTAGCGGGAAACCAACACTGACCGAGAAAACAGTATTCTTAAGAGCAATTGGGTAACCGTGAGTTATTAGTCCATAGCAACAATATGAAAGGTGATCTAACACATCTTCCAGAAGCTGAAAAAGCAACGGATTTCAGATATTCGGGGACAACGGGGCTAAATTTTACAG
>NW_022900941.1:5690682-5707014 GCF_012274545.1 Fukomys damarensis | reverse complement strand
GATCGGAGGTCAAGGCCTTCTGCAGCTGTTTACCTACTCTTCCCCAGACCTCTAGATTTATCTGCCTCGTCACACAGCCACGGACAAACCTCATCCAACGTTTTCGCAAACACTTCCAATTGAGCCTTCCTAACTTTAACGCCTTGTACCTTTAGTAACTTTTGTATAGAGTTCCCTACATAACCTCTAGATTCCATTTGACCCATAGTTTAACTAAGAATTTGAGGGCTTACACCCCTTGTTACTACTGCCGTGATCAGGACTACCGTCCCCTGTCTCTCATCGGCGGCCCTTACTTCTACTGCTGTGATCAGGACTATTGTCCCCTGTCACCGGCAGGAGCCGCAGGGATCAGTCGCGGTTCTTGTTGTAGGGCCCTGGATCGCAGGGCCCTCTCCTCCATATCCCTCTTACTCAGGTCCCTGTTCGGGCGCCACTTGTCGCGAGCCGCGACATCAGAATCCTGCCAGCAGGTCCCAAACCCGAGGGAGGAACAACAGGAGAGCAGTTTCACGAACTTAGTTCCAGGCTCATGCTCTACCGTAGCAAGGCCCCGTTTATTTTTCAGGGTCGGGTATATATAGGCTGAAACCGAAACCAAAAGTGTAAGCACTTACACTCTTCAGCTGCATGGGAGCGAGAGTACACGGGAGCGAAAGTACACGGGAGCGAGAGTACTGCCCACACATTCCAGAGGGAAACAATAGCAACCATTATGGGTTACATCTGCTACCAGCTGAACTCGCCCGTGGCTATGGGTGAGAGCACGTCCGTGCCGGCAAGGTGTCTCAAAGTTCAATCATGGCTAGGCCTAAGTCAAGGCTCACCATAATGGCTCGCCATAGGAAGAGATCCATGACTCCCAGTGAGATACATTCCAGTTATAGGAGAAGCGAACACCAAACCCACAGCTCAAATAATCAGGCTGAGAGACCAAATTTGCATTCTGCCACCTGCTCTATTCTATCCAGGGCTTCTACAGATTGCACAATGCCTTCCCATCACATGGAGAAGAACTGGATTTCTTTGCTTTGTTAATTAGAACACTAATTTCTTCCAGACAGACCAGAAATGATGTTTAACCAAATACTGTCCTTCTGCATCTAATCAAACCTACACCAAATACAGCAGCAATTAAAATTCAATCCATGAACAATGAACAAAAGGCCATCTATAAACAATTTAAACATTCATTAAAATAGTTTCTCACTAGGAATAAGGCCACATGATTGAAAAGAGTAATGGGTTGAAATAGCCACAAGTTATTCCTACTTGCCCAAAGGCTTATAGCTAAGAATAAAGAAGGAAAATTTAAAAAAAAAAAACTTGTATTTGAGCTTATGAAGCTTAATGAAATAATATATAACTGTTAACCACTGTCATATAAATGCTAAATTGTGATGTTTCACAGATATTTTTGATGAAAAAGGTTATTGCTATGATAAATTATCCAAGAAGGGAGTGTATGTCATTAAACTCTGGAGTGTTAGAATCTGATATTCTGCCAATATTCCACCATAAAATCAACTGTGGTGCAGTATATGAACAGAATAAGCATGTATGTAATTCTTTATTTGATGAAATACTAGGAATTGGTATGAATACAAAATAACAGAATGAACTGGGTGTGGTGCCTGTAATCCCAGCACTGGGGAGGCTGAGGCAGGAGGATCACTGTGAGTTCGTGACCAGCCTGGGCTACATAATGAGTTCCAGGTCAGTCTCAAGTACATAGTGAGACTCCGTCTTAAAAAACAAACAAACAAAAAGTAACAGAATTAATATAAGATTTATTTTATCTTTCGAAGAATTTATAATCCAGCTCAGAAAACAGAAAAGTTTGGGGCAATTTCAGATGTTCTTCTCAAGGTGAAAATGGTTAGCATTAGATCTTGCAAATTCTCTGCACTATCAGAAATTAGCAATCTTAGTGAAAGTTCTCTAGAACTTGTGTTTAAATGGCAAAGAAGAACTTGACAGGATTTTCATGGGACTGGATATAGGCTTGGTACAATTTTGAACAAAGTTGTCAGGGACAAAGGATGAGAGAGCAGTAGTCTTCAAACTGAAATAAAACCACATAATGACTAGGTCTCATTCAATGGAAGTTTTTTTTTTTAATGGTAGAGGTTAGATGTCTATTTTTTACTATATTACTCCATTTACTTAGCTTACTTTTTCTCTCCCTTCGCATGACTCTTTCTAATCTTTACATTAAAACTACTGTGAAGAATATTTTATATTCGCCTTTCAGGTGCTAGTCTCATGCTTTCTCATAAACCCTCTGCAATATGGCTTTGTCCTAATCTCTCTCTCTCTCTCTCCCTCCCTGCAGAGATATTTTTCCCATTTCATTCATTGGTGTACCTCCATCAACTAGAAGAAGGCTGATACATATTGAATGTTTGATAAATGTAAAGCGATGCAAAATTTGAAAACCATAGTCTTTTTTGCAGTCCTGCCTGTTAATTATCTTAGTGATTGACCTTTGAAGGAAGCCTGAGTTTTAGAGAAAGCATTTCATCTGAAGGAAAGGAACTCTGAGTAACTTGATGAATTAAGCCCTTCACTAATATTATTCTCATTGAATTCTATGCACCTAATTTACATGTGCAACTACACACTTCCGTAGAAACTTCAGGAATACAAAGGAAATTAATGAAGTCCAGCCTAGAGTATGTAATTTGCTCCTGAGAAATGTATCAGGAATATATGCCTGAAATAAGTAATGTATGCAGGAAAACAGTCCTTGTATGTTTACACCAGGGCAAGAGATTATTTATGGTGGAAAGTTGTTTGTTTTTGTTTTTTTTCAAAAAATATAACGGTGGAAAAATACCAGAGAGGAAAAGAAATGTAGTAATTGTTATCAGACTTTACCACAGTAAGCCTCTGGGACAACGTGAAATATTTGAAGTCATTTTGGATAACTCTCTACCTCTGTGTTTTGCTGCCTTTAATTTCATTTAATTTGTCTGGGTTGCCCACCTACGCAGTGCCTCCACATGAAACAGGCTGGCTAGATCTGATGTTTGAATGTACCTGGCTGCAGGGCAGAGCTCCGGCTCTGACATCGGTCTGGGTTTAAGATCCTAATTCCACATGTTAAGAGCTGTGGAAATCTTTCAGTTGTCTGTTTCCTCTTCAGAAAACTGAGATTATTGACCTTGCCTGGCTGACAGGAGGATTACAAGAAAAAAGTACAAACATAGCGATAATGAGGCTAAAGACCGTTCTGCTGTGAAATTTCCTAAAGAATCTTATGCTCAGAATTAATCTCCGCAAAGTCCATGCAAATTGAACATGGAAAGGTTTTGGTCGCCAGATGTCTCCAACTGGTACATATGTGTAGTACTGGGGATGGAACCCAGGGCCTCATACATGCGTGGCAAGGACTCTGTCACTGGTTTATGCCTGCACCCCTGATTTATGCACCTTTTGAAGGAGATGAGAAACTCGGAGATGTGCTGCAGGGATGTTATAGGAGTAAATATGCGATATAGCCAATGTATTTTTGTGAAATGTAACAAGGATAACTTAGACTTATTTAAATTATTCCAATTAAATTTATTTTCACTAATATATATAAACATAAAGTTGAGAATATTAATAGGGCACCGTGTGATGTTTTGACACAGTATACATTGTTAAATGTTTAAGTGAAGTTAAAATTTATCTTCTAAGATATTTATTATTTCTAGATGGTGAAAACTTTTAAAGTCATCCTAGCTTTTTGAAATATATGCTCTGTTATTGTTGTACAATAGAACCTTAGAACTTCTTGTTCCTAACTAACTGTACCTAAGTGTCCATTGCTCAGCCTTTTCCAAACCCACCCCCACCCTCTGGACACCGCCATTCTGCTGTTGACTTGCGTGATGTCTTCCAGGACTTTGTTGAATTCGGTGTGAGATGGCACAGTTCATGTCTTTCCATGCCTGGTTCGCTTTGTTAAACATTGAATTCCATGTTCCACAGTCCGTCCACGTTGCTTCAGGATTGCATTCCTTTTATGGCTGAATAATGCTGTTCTGTGTATGTGTATCACATTTTCTTTAGTTACTCTTCAGTGAATGGACACTTCCTGTGCTTGTTTCTTGGCTATTGTGAGTAGTACTGCAGTACAAATGAGAGCGAGCGTACACGTATGGTTGACATATTGATTTCACACTTTTGGATATATATGTAGCAGTGGAATTGTTGGATCACAGGGAAATTCTACTTTTAATCTTTTCAACAACCTCCACACTGTTTTTCATCATCATAACTGTACTTGCTTACATTCCTGCCAACAGAGTGCAAGGGTTCCTTTTTTGTCATACTTGTGACTTTTGCTCCTTTTGATAGTAATCATTCTCCTTTTTGTTAGTTTGTTCTATCAGCAAAATACAAAATAAGCAAGATATGAACATTTTAATTTAAAATTAATAAATCACAATTCTTTATAGTTTCTAAGATTATTTTGTTTAAAAAGCACATGGTCCAGAATTATCACAAGTCTATTTCTATGACAGGCTATTTTATCGAGGTAAGTAAAGAATAATCACAGTGCAGCTCCTTAACTGAGGGGTCAGGTTTTAATGACAGTCTTTTGTCAACAATAAACATTCAGGTAATCATCTTAGAGGTATAAATAAAAACCCTAACTGCTTCTATCAATAGAAAAGCTCTTTGTAGAGTCATAGCTTAACACGGAGGTATTGCATGTTCTCCAGAAATGTGGTCTCTACACTCACGATAAAGGTGCCTTTCCAGTGGTTATGTTGCGTACACTTTGTCAATACTTGTCTGACTAAATGACAATAATCAAGATGCTGCTCTTGAAATAGCAACCAGCCAGATAATGAGACTGTGGTAGTAACTATTCTTGCTAGAAGTAAAGAAAACTATCCAAAAATTCATTTGGAATCACAAGAGACCTAGAATAGCAAAAGCAATTCTGGATAACAGAGACATGGCAGAGGGTATCACAATCCCCAATTTGAAGCTATACTACAAAGCTACTGCAATAAAACCAGAATGACACTGGCAAATAAACAGACCTGAGGATAAGTGGAATAGATTCGAATATGCAGAAACATCTCCTGACATACTCAGCTACATCATCTTTGACAAAGTAACCAACCATACTCACTGGAGGAAAGACAGCCTCTTTAATAAATGGTGTTGGAAAAACTGGATTTCAACCTGCCAAAGATTAAAACTAAACCCTTATCTGTCACCATGCACTAATCTAAAATCCAAGTGGATTAAATATGTAAATATTAATGCAGAAACCCTAAACTTGCTGAAAGATAAGTTAGGTAGAATTCTTAAAGATACTGGCATAAGAAAATATTTTATGAACAAATCCTCAGGAGCACAGGAACTAGCACAAAGGATCAACAACTGGGATCTCATTAAAAAGCTTCTTGTGCACTGCAAAAGAAACCACCAACAGAGCTAAGAGACAACCTACAATGTGGGAAAAACTTTTACCAGCTGCTTCTCAGACAAATTTCTACTATCTATAATATATAAAGAACTCAAAAAAGTCAGACTCCTAAATATAAAGACCCAATTCAAAAATGGGCATCTGAAATGAATAGACATTTCTCGAAGAAGTAAAAGCAGCAAATAATTGTATAAAAAATATTCAGCATCACTTGTCACTTGAGAGAGGCAGATGAAAACAACACTGAGATTCCATCTCACCCCAAAAAGAATGGCTGCTATCAAGAAATCAACCAATAACAAATGATGGAGGGGTTATGGGGAGACAGGAACCCTTTTTCATTCTTGGTGGGAGTTCAGACTGGTGCAAGCAACATGGAAAGCAATATGGAGATACCTCAAACAATTGGGATTAGAAGTCCCATTTGACTCAGCTATTCCTCTGCTGGGTATTTTCCCAAAAGAATTAAAAGAATCATACCACAGTGGTATATGTGCACCCATGTTCATAGCAGTACAGTTTGTAATAGCTAAAACTTGGAAGCAGCCCAATGGTCCATCAATTGAAGACTGAACAAAGAAGATGTGTGTTTTTTTTTAATAAAATGGAATACTACTCAACCATAAAGAATGAGAAACTAGAAAGATTTATAGCTAAGTGGATGCACACTGAGGCCCTACTCTTAAGTGAAATTAATAAGTCCCATATGTGCAAATACCAAATCGTTTCTCTGGTGTGAAAAAGTAAAGGTGTAAATAAGGATTAAAATGTATATTTGATTTTTTTGTAATAGGAAGAAAAGTCTAAAAGAGTAGAAGTTGGAGGGTTGGGGAAAGGTAAAAATGGAAAACAAAACATATGTAAAAAGGAAAAACATAGAAACAATGTCTTTGTAAACAGGGAAGGGTGGAGGGGCTAAGGGAAGAACTGGGGGATGGAGAAAAATAAGAGCCTGATAAGTCATGTATAGGTACAAGATCTCAGTGATGAATGTAGCTGTGTTTTATGCCTAATATGTACCAATAAATTTAGTAAAAATAAAAGAAATGATTTCTCACTGTAGTTTTGATTTGCATTCTCTGATGATTAGTGATGCTGATCATCTCTTCATATTCCTGCTGTCCATTTCTATCTCTCCTTTTGAGGATATCTGTTTCTGTGTGTTACCATTTTCTTATCCCACTTATACACATTTTAATATTAAATTTTTGTACATTAACCTTTTTGATATTCTACATTTCAACTCCTTGCCAGATAAACAGTTGAAAATATTTTCTCCCATTCTGTAAGCATTCCTTGCACTCTCCTGATGGTTCCTTTTGTTGGGCAGAAGCTTTTTAATTTGGTGAAATCCTATTTGTGCTTTTATTCTTGTGTTCTTGAGATCTTCTTGAAAAAAACCTCATCTATTTCTATGTGCTAAAATGTTTCTGTAGGATTTTCATCTAGGAAGTTTATAGTTTCAGGTCATTAAGTGAATGTTGAGTTGATTTTTGAAATTAGTAAGATATAAGGATCTAGCTTCCTTCTCATGTTATTTGGGTATACAATATCCCCAATGGCATTTATTGAAAAGACTGTCTTTAATACATGTTTTTAACATTTTCATTGAAAATTAGTTGGCTGTTGCAGCATGGATTTATGTCTAGGCTATCTGTTAAATTCTATTGATCTATATGCCTTCATATGCTAATATTATGATGTTTTGATTACCATATTTTAATAGTACATTTTGAAGTCATAGTATCCTAAATCTTGCTTTGTTCTTTTTGCTCCTGGTGATTTTGTCTTTTCATGGATGTTTTATGCTTCTATATTAATTTAAACTTTTTTTGAGCTGGGCATGGTGGTGCACACCTGTAATCCCAGCACTTGGGAGGCTGAGGCAGGAGGATCGCTGTAAGCTCAAGACCAGCCTGGGCTACATAGTGAGTTCCAGGTCAGTCTCAACTACATAGTAAGACCCTACCTCAAAAAAAATTTTTCTAGTTCTATGAAGAAGGTTATTGGTATATTGATGAACATTTTGATGTAGATTGCTTCGGATAATAAGGGCATTTTTAATAATAGAGACTGATTAGTTATTTTTTTCTAATCCATGAAGAATGGGTGCCTTTCCATAGTTTTTGTCTTCTTTAATGTCTTCTTACCAGCATTTGTAATATTTATTGTAATGATCTTTCAGCTTTTTAGTTAAGATTATTTCTAGGTATTTTATTTTTGCAGTTGTTGTAAATGGAATTATTTTTCTTACCTTTTATATCTAATAGTTACTATTGCCATATAGCACTGCTAATTGTTTTTATATGCAGTCATTACTCTCTGATTTTTAGAAGAGTTTATGATACATAATATATATGATATTTTCAGGCAGTTTAGAAATAATCTAATTGTGTTTTATGAATTCTGCATGATTTGAAAAGGAAATGATGTGCATATTTTTAGCATTTGCTATGTCTTCCACGCTCTTCTTCAAATGACTACTAAACACTGTGACATCCGACCTGTCTGGAAGAAAGTGGACAAGGGCCCACAGGAAGTGGTAGTGGGAGGAAGTGAACAGGGGAGAAATGAAGAGGGAAAGCAGGCCACCATGCCAAGGGGTCTGCTCGCCAAGCCTATGCTCGTGGGAGAAGAAGACACAGGAATATGAATTCACACACCCATGTGGCCATGGGTCCCCAGTGCACTCATCATTGCACATTGTGCTGTAACAAGCATGCCAGCCAGCTCTATTACTAGGCTCATCTTCTAGAAAGGACAAGCGAAAAACAAGAGCTTTACTTACCCCAGTGCATATAGCTAGTATGTGGAAGAGCCAGGTTACAGACTAATGCAGCATGACTCCATACCCCTGAAGATAAGGATCTATACTTAGTACTGTCTGAGTTACCGTGTTTTTGTCCTTTAGAAGAGGAATAAATAAAATAGTGTATCTACTTTTGTGTGTCTTTGCACTTCACAATCTGTGGTTGAAAAGGCATCATTTCCAGAAACTATTCAGTTTTGGCCATAGAAGGTGGAGAAAGAAAGACAACCAAATCTCTGTCTTTGTAATGAACATATTCATTACATTATACTATTTTTAGGTTCTTAACACAACAAATCTCCCAGAAACTGCAGGGAAAAGAAATTACTTACTTTTACCAGTTACAGAATTGAACTTATTCACATGCTAAAGGAATGAACTTTGCCTTTTACTCTGTCAAGAGCTCTTGAAATGGTATTTCACATCACCTTGGGAAGATGCCTCAAGATCATTCTCAAATTAAGATCTGAGGTGAAGCCAATAAACTTGTTCTTAGGAAAATCTCACCACGATAATGAGCTTTGTGGAGCCTGTTTACGTCTTCATTAACATCAGATCTTTGTTGGCACAGTTTCTGGCATAGTCTGGATGCAGATATAATTTGTTTTGTTTTGTTGTTTTATATGTTTGGTTAAACATTGGCCGATCTAGGGAAATGTAACAAGCAGGCTTGTGGTATAATAGTAAAATATTTTTCATTAAGTCAACTCTACTCAAAACATACTTTGTAGGGAGCAATTCTAACTGATCTTTTTCACAATTAAAATTACGGTCAGGCCTCGTGGCTCTGCCTACAGACCAGCTATGGCGTGTTGAGATATAACTGCATTTTCACCTCAGGTCACAGCTAAGACCTCAATGGTCTCATGATGCTACGATGCTCCAGGGAAGGGACTACAGCAGCTGAAGACATGCTAAGGATGGTCAAGTTCATAATCAACGTAAGTTCCTCGTGACCTAGGTTCTTCGTCTGTGTGAATTCCTCACTGTCCTAAGATTGTCACTGATTCCCTCCACGTCGTTTGTTTCTCCCGATGTACCAAACTAAGCTGTGGTGAGCTCAGAGTCTTTTGCCTTGTCTGGCTAGAGCAGCATTGATGAGGCTCAGAGTTCGACTTCTCTAAGCCTCGTTTTTGCCTATATATTGATTAATTTGCCTTGAGCTGTCATGGCTCACAGGAGACTAGAACTTACTGCAGAGCTTCTAGGAATACCCCCTTTCCCTGTTCCATCTCCTCGACGACGTAAGGCTTTAAAAAAGATTGCAAGTTAGAGATTTAGCATTGGGCATGATTTAAAATTCCCAGGTGAAAATTTCAAGAAAAAAGAAGTAGAGCTGATAACCAAGCTTGGTTTCTTAGTGGGGTACACTGTTTGGCAACTCAGACTAAGCTAAGTCAACAGTTTGCTTTACTCGCTGCTTCTGTGAGTCCTAATCTTCCTCTCTGAGCTCAGATGAATGGAAACCATCAGAAGAGGCCTCACTTACACATTGAATCTGCTGAAACTTCTAGGAATAGAGAAGAGGACAACGGTTATGAGACACCGGGAAAGCCAAAGAAGAGAGGAATGAGGAGAGGACAGTGGCAAAAAGTTAAAATTAGATAAGAGGAGAAGGTTCTACTGATATATAACACCACAGGCTGGACACAGTTAATAATAATAAAATATATTTTTCAAAATAGCTGGTATGGGATTTCAAATGCCATCAACACTCAAAAAAAAAATGAAGCATGTTTCAGGTGATGAGGATGCTGATTACCCTGATTCCAGCTCTATGTAATATTTACAAGTATAATATTGTATTTCTTAAACATGTGCAATCATTATGTGTCAATATAGGGTTTAAAGGTGGTAGTGGCGGGGCATGACTATAATCATGAAAACCAAACCAGCGATCCAAAATATTCTGAGGGATATTCTAGAAAGTGATAATGAGGATTACAACTCCATGAAGCCCAACAGAATAAGTCTACTATGCAAGGCAAGAAATTAAATGGGGGTCAACAACCGGAAAATATCATGACAAGGATAAGTAAATATATGTCAGTTATAACCATTAATGTTAATGGTCTCAATTCACCATTCAAAAGAAACAGAGTTGTAGAATGGTTTGAGAAGTGAGAGCCAACAATATACTGCATACAAGAAATGCTTTTAATTTAAAAAATTTCATAGGGGCTGGGGATTTGGCTCAGTGGTTCTGCCTCCTGCCTTGCAAGTGCAAGGACTCAAGTTCAATCCCCAGTACCAAAAGAGAAAAGAAAAGAAAAAAAAGATAATAATAATAATAAAATAAAATAAATAAAAAATAAATTAAAAGTTTCATAGACTGAAAATGAAAGAACCAAAAACAACATTTCATGCAAAAAGAACCCAGAAAAAAGCAATTATTTGATATGCAAAGTGAACTAATTAAGTGATACAAAGAAGGTAATTTCATTCTTATAAAGTGAAACCCAAAAGGAAGACATAACAATCATAAATATATATGCACTCATTAATGTTAATGGTCTCAATTCACCATTCAAAAGAAACAGAGTTGTAGAATGGTTTGAGAAGCGAGATCCAACAATATACTGCATACAAGAAATGCTTTTAATTTAAAAAGTTTCATAGGGGCTGGGGATTTGGCTCAGTGGTTCTGCCTCCTGCCTTGCAAGTGCAAGGACTTATAAAACAAATATTAACAGACATGGAAAATCAAATAAGCGCTAATACACTTGTAATGGAGGAGCTCAATACCTCACTGTCACAAATAGGCAGATCAACTAGACAAAAATTCAATGCAGGAATATTAAAATTCAGCCAAACTTTTGAATAAATGGACTTATTAGATGTCTATAGAGTGTTCCTCCCTACAACATCAGAATACACATTCTTATATTAACAGACATGGAAAATCAAATAAGCGCTAATACACTTGTAATGGAGGAGCTCAATACCTCACTGTCACAAATAGGCAGATCAACTAGACAAAAATTCAATGCAGGAATATTAAAATTCAGCCAAACTTTTGAATAAATGGACTTATTAGATGTCTATAGAGTGTTCCTCCCTACAACATCAGAATACACATTCTTCTCAGATGCTTATAGGAAAAATCAAGAAGATACAAATAAACAGAATGCAACAAATCATTAAGAAGAGTATATATCCTGACCAAAAAGTATTCATCCCAGGGATGCAGAGATGGTTCAACATATGCAAATCAATAAATACAATAGGGTATATCAACAAAACCAAAGAAAAAAATCACATTATCATCTCAATAGATATGGAAAATACATTTGACAAAGTCCAATCCCAATTCATAATAAAAATCCTACAGAAAATTGGAATAGATGGTCTTTATCTCAATCAAATAAAAGCCATCCATGACAAACCAACATCATACTAAATATATCATACTAAATACATCAGATCTGAAGGGTTTCACTCTAAAATCAGGAACAAGCCAATGATGTCCACTGCCACCACTCTTGTTTAAGATAGTTCTTGAAATACTAGGCACAGTGATTGATTAAAACGAAGAAATGAAATGAATAAGGATGGGAAAGCAAAAAGTTAAATTGTCATTATTTTCAGATGACATGACTCTTTAAAGAGAAGACCCCAAAAACTCCACCAAAATACTTCTAGACTCAATCAAATTCAATCGCATAGCTGAATACATTTAATACTCAAAAATCAACAACTTTCCTGTACACAAATAGCAAACACACTGACAGAGAAATTAGGGAAATAACACCTTTCACAATAGCAGAAAAAAATGAAATATCTAGGAATCAATGTAGCAAAGGAATTAAAAGAACTTTATAAAAACTTCAGTATTCTGATAAAGGATATCAAAAAATACACAAAAAGAGAAAGATATCCCTTGTTTTGGGGTAGGAAAAACCAAGATAGTGAAAATATCCATACTTCTAAAATTGATATAAAGATATAATGTCCCAATAAAAATTCCAACAGTATATCTCACAGAATCAGAAAAAACAATCCTAAAATTCATCTGGAACCAGATAAGACCTACAATCTCAAAGGAAATTCTGCGCAACAAAGACAAAGCAGGGGGCATCAAAATCCCTGACTTGAAATTATAGTACAAAGCTACTGCGATGGGGAGGGGAGAAAGGGGTGAAGGGAGGGCAGGGACAAGGGGAAAAAATGAGAACCAAGACTTGTCATGTGAAGGTACAGGATCCCAGTAATGAATGTAACTGTATTGTAGACCTAGATTGTACCAATAAACTCAGTAAAAAGAAAAAAAGGTAATGGTACTGGAAAAATAACAGACCTGAGGATGAATGGAACAGATTAAAAAATGCAGAAACAACTTCACACATATTCAACCACCTCATCTTTGACTAAGGAGACAAGCACCTTCACTGGAAAAGATAGCCTCTTTAATAATAATAAACACTGCTAGAAAAAAACTGTCTCTCCATTTGCCAAACTTTGAAACTAAATATGTATCTTTCATCATTCACTACACTAATATTGAAATGAGTCAAAGACCTAAATATTAAAACAGAAACAATCTTCTGGAAGATAGAATAGGTAGAACTCTCAAAGACATTGCTATAAGGAAGTACTCTATGAACAGAATCATTATCACAATGATACAAAGAATCAACAACTGTGATCATCTCTTAAGAAATTTTGCACACCAAGAAGATCAACACCAAGTGAAGAGACAAATCACAGCGTGGGACAAAAATTTTACCAGCTGCTCCACAGACAAACGACTATTGTCTGGAATATATGAAGGATTAAAAAAAAGTCAAACTCAAATTTAAAGAACCAATCCAAAAATGGGCATCAGGAATGAAAAGATATTTCCCAGATGAAGTAGCACAAATGGAAAATGAATGTAAAAAAATAGTTCAACATCATTGATCATTCATGAAATGCAAATTAAAACACTGCTGAGATTCCATCTCATTCCAGAAAGAATGAGTGCTATGAAGAAATCAACTAACAACAAATGCTGGAGGGGCTGTGAAGAGAGGGGAACCCTTCTGCACTGTTGGAGAGAGTGTAGAGTCTTGCAACCACTGTAATAATCAGTAGTGAGATTCCTCCAAAAAACTAAAAATAGAGGTTCCAATCCATCCAGTTATTTCCCTTCTTGGTGTCTTCCTGAAAGAATTAAAAGCATCATATCGCAATGATTGCTATATGCACGCCCATGTTTATAATGGCACAGTTTGGCATAGCTAAATCTTGAAAACAGCACAAATGCACATCAACCAAGGGGCGAATAAAGATCTGTGCATGCACGCATGTGCTTTATACAATGGATTCATATTCTGCCATAAGGAATGATGAGCTTGAGACATTTATAAGTAAATGGATGGACTCTGAAACCATACTTTTAAGTGAAATAAATCAGACACAGGTGTTTAAATACCACATTGTTTCTCTGGTGTAAGAAACCTAAAGTGGAAATAAGGACTAAAATATACAAGTAGATATTGGGAAACGGGAAGAACATGTTCAAAAGTGAAGGGGAACAGGGAGGGGGAAAGGGAAAAGGAAAGAATGTATAAAAAGATAATTAGAAGGGAAAATGGAAACAAAGCTTTCGTGTATAAGGAGAAGAGGGGAGAAAGCGAGAGAGGGCGGACAGGGGGAAAAAGTAACCTGCATCAGGTATATGTTCAAATCGCCGTATTGGTGAATGCTATCATTACATATTTTCAAATATACGGATGCATGCCATAAATAAGGTACATAAAATCTGCTCCAATTAAACTACAGAGTGTAAATACTAAAACTTTGCTGGATCTAAATCTGCACTTATTCCAAGCATACTAAAAGTGTACATTATATAAAAAGAGGCATACTGTGGTGAATGTTATAAAATGTTTTCCTTGTTTAAGATAATATGGAGATAGCACTGAAAAAAAATAGTTCAACATCATTGATCATTCATGAAATGCAAATTAAAACACTGCTGAGATTCCATCTCATTCCAGAAAGAATGAGTGCTATGAAGAAATCAACTAACAACAAATGCTGGAGGGGCTGTGAAGAGAGGGGAACCCTTCTGCACTGTTGGAGAGAGTGTAGAGTCTTGCAACCACTGTAATAATCAGTAGTGAGATTTATAGTTCAACATCATTGATCATTCATGAAATGCAAATTAAAACACTGCTGAGATTCCATCTCATTCCAGAAAGAATGAGTGCTATGAAGAAATCAACTAACAACAAATGCTGGAGGGGCTGTGAAGAGAGGGGAACCCTTCTGCACTGTTGGAGAGAGTGTAGAGTCTTGCAACCACTGTAATAATCAGTAGTGAGATTTCTCCAAAAAACTAAAAATAGAGGTTCCAATCCATCCAGTTATTTCCCTTCTTGGTGTCTTCCTGAAAGAATTAAAAGCATCATATCGCAATGATTGCTATATGCACGCCCATGTTTATAATGGCACAGTTTGGCATAGCTAAATCTTGAAAACAGCACAAATGCACATCAACCAAGGGGCGAATAAAGATCTGTGCATGCACGCATGTGCTTTATACAATGGATTCATATTCTGCCATAAGGAATGATGAGCTTGAGACATTTATAAGTAAATGGATGGACTCTGAAACCATACTTTTAAGTGAAATAAATCAGACACAGGTGTTTAAATACCACATTGTTTCTCTGGTGTAAGAAACCTAAAGTGGAAATAAGGACTAAAATATACAAGTAGATATTGGGAAACGGGAAGAACATGTTCAAAAGTGAAGGGGAACAGGGAGGGGGAAAGGGAAAAGGAAAGAATGTATAAAAAGATAATTAGAAGGGAAAATGGAAACAAAGCTTTCGTGTATAAGGAGAAGAGGGGAGAAAGCGAGAGAGGGCGGACAGGGGGAAAAAGTAACCTGCATCAGGTATATGTTCAAATCGCCGTATTGGTGAATGCTATCATTACATATTTTCAAATATACGGATGCATGCCATAAATAAGGTACATAAAATCTGCTCCAATTAAACTACAGAGTGTAAATACTAAAACTTTGCTGGATCTAAATCTGCACTTATTCCAAGCATACTAAAAGTGTACATTATATAAAAAGAGGCACACTGTGGTGAATGTTATAAAATGTTTTCCTCGTTTAAGATAATATGGAGATAGCATGGAATTACAGTTAGTTAGAAGAAGGAAAATGAACTTTACTACTCATCCTTGGTTTAAATTCCAAGACATAACACATGTATGCATATGCGCAGAAACACGCAGAAATACACCTTGTGTCCAAGCATATGTTTGTGTTTAATATAAAATATAAGACTTCTTTTGGGTACAAAATATTTTTTAAAAAGAAAAGATGGAAGAAGTCTGAAATTATAAACAAGAGCAGCTACCCACACTGATGAGGAAAAAAAAAAGTAATGATAAACACAAGGATTTTTTTTTGATCAAACTGAAAATTTTTATAGGTAAAATTGAGTATTAGAAAACAAAACAAGAAATTATGAACTTCAAATGGAGATGCAAAATATTTGATATTACAATTTTATCAATGCATAAATTTTTTAAAGAATTTAACTGAAAAGATAAAAATCTAAATATTTCTAAAACAACTGCAGAGAATAATTTAACCTTAAAAGTCACAACAAAATAAATTTATGAATATCTTACTAAGAAGTTTAATTAAAACTCAAGGAAGCAATAATTTGTATATTGTAAGAATGTTTTCAGAAAAATATGGATATTTGTTTAATAAATAAGAGGAAATAGATATCAACCTTCATAAAACTAGAATTGTACTGAAAACAAACAGAACAAGGACAAAATTATAAACTTTATATCACTCTCATTTTGAAAAAAGTAACAATAGTGATGAGGAAAAAAAAGTAATGATAAACACAAGGATTTTTTTTTGATCAAACTGAAAATTTTTATAGGTAAAATTGAGTATTAGAAAACAAAACAAGAAATTATGAACTTCAAATGGAGATGTAAAATATTTGATATTACAATTTTATCAATACATAAATTTTTTAAATAATTCAACTGAAAAGATAAAAATCTAAATATTTCTAAAACAACTGCAGAAAATAATTTAACCTTAAAAGTCACCAAAATAAAT
>NW_022900941.1:5668689-5690588 GCF_012274545.1 Fukomys damarensis | reverse complement strand
ATATTTGTTTAATAAATAAGAGGAAATAGATATCAACCTTCATAAAACTAGAATTGTACTGAAAACAAACAGAACAAGGACAAAATTATAAACTTTATATCACTCTCATTTTGAAAAAAGTAACAATAATAATGGATTGTGATAATAGCCAAGACTTTCAGCATTTTACCTATATTAATTTATTTAAATTTTAAGATCTATTATGGTGCAGTATGCTTATTTTATATTTAATAAACAAAAGCACTGTGACAAAGCAATTAAAATTCTTCTTGGTCAGATATCTTGTACTAGACATTTTGATCTTAATCTCAAATCAGTTGGCCCTGGAAAAATAATCTGTGTCTGTATCATACATTTATACTCACTACATCTCTTAAATATGGTAAAAAAAAAATACATCATTGTATTTTAAGAAAACACACACTACAGGGCCAAATATGATTTATCCCAACTACATCATGCAGTTGAACATAGGGTAACCTATGATCAAAGCACCTTTTATTAGTAGATCTGAAGAAAAATGTAATTGATTCAATACATTCATATAAACCTTAATAAAACTCACAATCAACTCATATTAAAGGTGAAAAACAAAAAGCTTCCTCTCAAAGTCAAGAACAACAGAGAGGCATTATTGTTCCATTTAACATTTTTAGTTGGAGATTCTAGCCAGAGTGAGTATGCAAAAAAAAAATTGAGATTCAGAAGGAAATAATTAAACTGTGTTTGCAGGCAGCATGATCTTATGCATAGACAAACATAGGAAAAAGATACAAAAATAGATGAAATAAATCAGTCCAGCAAGCTCTCAAAACATGAGATCAACGCACCAATGTACCTTGAAAATATATACAGTAGCCATGAAATGTATGAATATGTATTAAAATATTATATTTGTGATATCGCTGTTTTCACATGGTGTAAGGATTGAAAGGGTAACACTGCAGCCTTTTTTAAAAAAATCCTTAATCCCATTTGTGACAGAGAAATTCTCATGTGATCACCTCCAAAAAGTCCATGTTTTACTTTATTTATTTTTGGTTTTTGTGAAACAGGGTCTCACTGTGTAGTGGAGACTGACTGGAACTCATTATGTTGTCTAGGCTGGTCTTGAACTAGCAGCGATCCTCCTACCTCAGCCTCCTGAGTGCTGGGATTACAGGAGTGCACCACCATGCCCGGCTCACAGCCCATGTCCTATTACATCGCACTGAAGATCAAGTTTCAACAAGAAGGGGGTGAAGGGAGGGTGGGGACAAGGGGAAAAAATGAGAAAAAAAAAGAAAATGAAGCGTAATCCATGTTTGGACACAACTAGAAAAATAACATTTTTTGAAAAAATATGTTTGGGACAATAAATAATCTTTAAAAATTTGGAAATTACACTGCGGTATTTTTCGATGTTAAATGTCGTGTGTTATGGTAATTTGGAAATTCGAACATCGATGTGTTTAGCAGGAAAGGCATCCTGTGTTTGCTGTTTATTAAAGTTTCAAAAAGAATATGAGGAATCAAATGTGCCAAACTGTCAACAATTGTTGAATCCAGGGAAAGGAAATAAAGAAAGTTTTTGTCCTCCTAAACCCTCCTGTAGTCATAGGTGCAGTTTGACAGAAATGGCTGGGCCTAGGGTGTGTGATTCCGGAATGAAGGGGTGACGCTGGGATTAAGGAGGTGTGATTATAAAATAAGTTTACTGATTGATTGGCACAGTTTGGGGTGTGAATCATGGGCAGCCTCACACTGGGTGTGGATAGCCTGGATGGATAGAAAGGGACAGACAGAAGACAAACTGGCTGCTTTGCTGCTTTGCTGCCTTCTGCCTGACAAGAGCAGTTTCCCATACGCATTGCTCCTCTGTCACGTCTCCCTTCCTTGGAGCTGCCTATGGAATATGGACTGGTGCCCTCTACAAACTTTGAATCAAAATAAACCTTTCTGCTTTAACTTTCAGTGTCAAGTATTTTGTCTTAGCAATAAGAAAAGTAACTAAAACTTATTCTTTTATCGTTTTTATGTAAAAATTACTGAAACAAAAATACTTACCGAGTCAAAAACAAGTGCAAAAAAAATGAAAGAAAATAAAAACTTTATTCATCCATCAGCACATGGATGTGGTCCTTTCAAAAAAGAGAGAATTTAAAGTCAATGATCTTTTAACTTCAGTTAAAGCTTTGTCAGCCTGCTAAAGCCAGTGATTTTTTTTTCCATAAAATATCAGGTTAGCAACAAAAAAGAAAATCCCACCATCTATTAGAGAAAAAAATAAAAGCACTCTGGTTGCTTGTATCTAGATGTCCCTCTAAAGCCTCAGGTGGTCATATGGGGTGGGGAAGTTTTGAAAATGGCTGGACTGGGATGTATGAACTTGAATTAAGGGTATGATGATACTGGTAATAAGGGTGTAGATAGTGGCAGTCCCATCCTGGGTGGAATTAATCAATACACTTCCGAACTGGACAGAATATAAAGAGAGGGAAAGCAGGTTTGCTCCTGCTGGTGATGCTGGTGCTGACACTGCTTGCTGCCTTGCTGATTTCTGCCTGCAATACCATGAACTGTTTCCCTTCTGTGATCACCCTTTGTTATGCTACCCTGCCCTGAAGCCAGCCAACCATGGACTGGAACTCCTACTGTAAGCTGAAATAAAATTTTCCTCCTTTAACTTGTGGATACTGAGTATTTTGTCTCAGCGGTGAGGAAAATAAAACAGGAACAGTAACATCTATCTAATGAACTCACAAAATTCATTGCATTATCCACATTTAAATTTATTTGTTTATATGAATGGTGTTTGTAAAAGGTAGAAGACATTTTGATTCTGGAGAGTTTCACTTAAAATTCAAGATAAATGTTAAGAATTATTAAATAATAAAATATTACAATTAAATATTGGTCTTTATATTTCTGGCATTACTTTACTTTGCTTATCAACATAATTTACCTGTTCATAGAAATGTGCTTCTATCACCAAATATTAACATTATATTTTCAAGTCTGTTTTTATTCCACTTTTATGATACATTAAATGATTGTTCACAGTTTTAAAGTGTCTTTTTCACTGTTGTGTTGTATATCTTCTGAGACTGAGTTTGCCTCACGGCTAAGAAAAATTAGATGGCAATAAATAATTTATTTTGATACAGCCTCAAATGAAAATAAAAACTATTCATCACTTCTGCGCACTACCCTCATCTCTTTTCTGTTGAGAAAGGACGAAAGCCAGGGGAAAGTATTAACTCCAAGTCAAAGGAGGTCATGGTCACTCACCTCGATCTTCATCTTTTTATTCACATGTAGTCCAGTCCTCATCTCTTTTCTGTTGAGAAAGGACGAAAGCCAGGGGAAAGTATTAACTCCAAGTCAAAGGAGGTCATGGTCACTCACCTCGATCTTCATCTTTTTATTGTCACATGTAGTCCAGAATTGTGTCCTGTGTACCATAATAGAAGCCCTCTGTGTCCCTCCTTGCACTCAAGTTTCTAATGTTGCTCTGTGTTCTGAACTTGGTTTTCTTGGAAGGCCTTGAGGGTTTGTGTTGAAAAGTCTGTTGTGTGAGAAGTCTAATGGGCTTTCCTGTGATTTGTTTCTTTTCTCTAACTGCTTGCAGTATTTTGTTCTTCTGTTAGATTTCTGGAATCTTAACTATTATGTGCCTAGGTGTAGATTTTTTTAATCCTGGCTAGTTGAAGTCCCATATGCCTCACTTATCCATATGTCAAATCCTTTTCCCCTGCTTGGATGGTTATCTGTTATTACTTCAGTGAACAGATTGTTTTTTTGTTGTTTTTTTTAATGTCAGTTGCACTATCTCTTGTTTTTTCATTGTCTCCAATCCATGTTCCCCTGCTTGGATGGTTATCTGTTATTACTTCAGTGAACAGATTGTTTTTTTGTTGTTTTTTTAATGTCAGTTGCACTATCTCTTGTTTTTTCATTGTCTCCAATCCATCTTATATTGTTCTTCACATCATCTGACAGCTGCTGATTTGGTTTCTCATGGTCCCTTGCTATTCTTAAGAAACCTTTCTTTGCCAGGGCACTAATTGTAGTCCTGTTTTCTATTTCTAATATTCTGTGGTCATATTGGCTTATTCCACTATGTAAACGTTCAATGGAGTTTTTAATCCCAAATGCTATCTGTTTGTCTCTGCTTTATGGATTCCATTTGTTTCCTATGCTGAGATTCCATGAGGTTCCTCAGCTCCTCTATTTTTTTTTTAATCTGTGAATGCTCTAGTGTTACTAATCATGACTTTCACTATGGACACAGTTTCTATTGTTACCTGAGAGATTATTTCTCATTTTATTTTTTCCATATCCTCTTTCATCACTAGTTCAGGGAGTCTAGGTGGTTGAGTATCAGATTGTTTCATCTTGTTACCACTTGAGGTTGTCTTCAGTGATCCGGAATCTGGGTTTGAGTCTCCTTAACGTGCCTTCTCATTTCAACAGACATAGTCTGCTCCACCTTTGTTGAGGTGACCCAGTGGGCTTTAATTCTCACCAATCCTCAGAGAGGCCTTCTCTCTGCTGATCACCACTAGGCCAATTTCTGTGCTCAGAATGATGGCCTCCTGGTTCCCTGAACTGTGCTGTTGTCCAAGCGGGGTTCTGGCTAGAGCCTGTGCATGCTTATCAATGGTATCTAGGTGGACCTCTGGCTAGGGCCTTCATGCCTGCTCTACTGTTTTCCAAGCAGGCCTTTGGCTGGGTCCTGCGTACCCAAGCCACTGGTGTCTGGAGCTCTTATTATTTTTATACACAAATAAGACAAAATTATTACTTCCTTCTCTTCAAAACAATAAATAAAATATCAAAATACAAACCTACTCCTGATCAATATCTCTTATAGATGTAAAAATTCTTGGCAAAATAATAACAATAAATTTAGTAATGCATAAAAGTTATGCACCATCACCAACCAGGAATGATTCCACTTATGCAAGGCTAATGTAACACACAAATACTCATCTGTGCAACCCACAAAAGAACATGCTCAAGAACAGTAACCACAAGATGATGTTAATTAATGCAGAAGTGCTTTACAAAATACTTAACCTGTTCACCTGAAAACTCTCAACAAATTAGGCATAAAAGAATGTCTTTAACTTGATAAAAAGCACCTAGAAAAAAACCCTTATGGCTAATATTATATTTAACTGTGAAAGCTTTCAGGGTTTTCCTCTAAGATTAAGAACAGGGTTAAGAATGAATTTTTACTTTTATTCAATAAAACAGTGTCATTTTGACCATTAGAATAAGCAAACAAAGCAAAAGGATGCACCTTATGGAAACAATTAAAATTGTACCTATCTGCAGGTAATAAAATTATATATATTAAACACTAATGGACTCTAATGACCACATAATAACCCCATCACTAACACTTGGCTATGGCCTTACTCCTATTTTGCTGTTACCATTGTTAATCTATGTTTAATGTCAGTACATATCATTTAACGATATGTGAAAACAAATTTAAACAAAATATATTTTACAGTCACTATAAAGTAAATGAAATGCAAAGCCAAAACAATATAGGAGATAATTTCATTTCCCCTTGAGTTAGAGGAAGTGATCAGAAGGGTGTTATCGTGGTCCTGGGGAACAGGACTGTATCAACACCAGTATTCCTGGTTGTGATATTTCACTATAGTCTTGCAGCAGGTTACCACTGGGGAAATCTCAGTGTATCAGTGTTCCAGGGCTGCCATAGCAAAACTCCACAGATGGTGGTGGTGTACCCAAGAGAGTTTGGTTTTCTCATATTTTGAAGGCCACAGGTCAAATATCTTAATGTCAGCAGCTCAGGTGTGACCCTGAAAGCCCTCTCCTCGGTTACTAACGTCAACCATTATTTTTATCCTCATTGTACTGTGAAAATAAATGAAACACTGAGCATTGCAGTTACTCACAAACATATCAAGGAAGCAACAGGACTAGTGCTAGATGGGATGCATTCTATACAACTGACCTTTCAATAAGTATCTAATACATATCTAATAGATATACTAGTTGTTTAAAAGATACAACATGAGTGACATCTAAGTTATTTTTATTTTTTCAATTTGTTTTTAAGTGTAGTTATTTTTATATATCAATTTGCCCTTGCTATGTATGCCCAGATATTTGGTCAACCACTATTCTCAGGGTGTCTTTGAGCATGTTTTTATGTAAGATTAGCATGCAAATGAGTAGATTGAGTGCAATAGATTGCTACTATTCCAGTCTGTATATCCCTTATGCACTGGGTTGAAGACCAGAGAATGAATCAAGGTTGGTCCTTCCCTGAGGGAGACAGAATTCTTCCTTCCTGTCTACTGGCCCTTAGATCAATGCTACACCATCTCTCTCCTGGGCCTTCAGGACTGCAATTCACACAGCAGACCTCAGAAGCCCCCAGCTGTCATAGGCATATAGGTGAATTTCCTCTAATAAATATTTTTATGTATATCAGATAGATATATGCAGAAATTTGAAAACACATGTATCATTTAAAAATATATGATATCCATCTCCATTGTTTCCATTTCAAAAACTCTCACTAAAAGAGTGGCCATACTACACTTTTCAAATATGTAGGATCCAACCCTTAGGGTCTGTTCATGAAGCATATCTGGGTGAGAGATAAAGTGTCTGTAGGAAGGATATTGTCTCAGTTTCTTAGAAGGATTAATGCCCAGGGGTAGATGTGTGCTGTGATCACTGGAACCCTTGGCCTTTGACATCACCTGGGAAGCAATGGCAGCGCCCCCACTGTATCACCAGCAGAAAACATCCTTGTCACTTCCTGGCTAAAATGATCATGATGAGAAACAGGTGACTCAAAGGTAAATTGTTCTAGGTCTGAGCCCAGTTTAAATGAAACTCACTATGGGGGAGATATTATGAAGATGTTCATGCTACATAACCAATTCGGTACCTAGAAAGTAGCATGTATTTGGAAAACCGTGACCACACACACACACACACACACACAGTGGAATACATGAACAAACAAATCTCTTTGTGGATGAGAGGTAAGTTCTTTTTTGCATCAGATTATTTTATTGATAGTGGATTATGGAACCATAAGTGACTTTATTCACACTACAAGCCTACGAGTCTGTCTTCTTTGGTGTACATTTGATTACCAATTCGGTACCTAGAAAGTAGCATGTATTTGGAAAACCGTGACCACACACACACACACACAGTGGAATAAATGAACAAACAAATCTCTTTGAGGATGAGAGGTAAGTTCTTTTTTGCATCAGATCATTTTATTGATAGTGGATTATGGAACCATAAGTGACTTTATTCACACTACAAGTCTACGAGTCTGTCTTCTTTGGTGTACATTTGACGTGCATTGACTGTGAAAACAGGATAATAATCATAGATTATTTCACTTCCAAGTGTTGCTAACTGGCTTAGTAATCTTACTCTCTCTTAATAAAAGCATGCTAAATTAAGTTTTTCATTAATGGTTAATCAGTATTATCCAAAGTCCTACAAGATAAAAGACAGAGGCAGGGACTGAGACCATGCTAGCACGGCACTGCAAACTCAAGAACCATAAAAGGCATATGTGTAACATCTGAACAATACAATTAATCTTTAGAGGGGGCTCCCCACTCCTTTCTCAGTTGAGTCCTGCAATTACTATAAGGCACACTTTGCATCATGCCTACAGCATTCTTCTACAAGGAGTCAAGGACTTGTATTTCAGCACTGTTATGACTCCTTTCACTATTAAAGCACTGAAAAAAAAAGGCTAGCAAAGTTATTTCACTGGAGTGAGAGCTGATCTCTAATACATGCTTAATAAACCAAATCAATAATCTCCTTTAGGAGTCTCTAAGTAGTTGACTAAGTGATTCTCCTTTTCTCTTAGCAATCAAACATGTCATCTTTCAGGGATGCCTCACAATAGGATGAGTAAATCTGTTGCTACTATTGTTAATATAACATCAGTAGATCATTCGTACTTCCTGTGTGCTGAGCTGATCAAACACGAAGCCTGTGACTTATTCTGGTAGAAACACAAGATGGGCATGGGACAAGGAAGTGGTTATTTTCTTACAGATTGTCATTGTCCAGGGCTGAAGCAATGCAGGAGTATTCCAGGGTAGGAGTTATTGCGACCATCGCTGTGAAAGTGACTACTGTCTTCAGTTCTCATTCTTCCAAAAAATGATAATTCCTATCAAGATAGAAATAATATCAGATCAATATAATGTTATTCATCAAGTACTTCTTTGGAGAAATTAACAGCTGAAGTCCTCTTTCTAATCCTCCTGATGAGCATTTTCCTCCAACCCTTCCACAGAGAACAGACCTCTGACATTCTCGGGCGTTTTGCGCATGCTAACTGTATGTATGAAGTGTAATTAAAACCTGTGGCGAATGTTCACATTTTTAAAAATTATAGCAGTGAAACACACGTTGTCATCAGTCCCCCTCAGATCCTCCCCTTCACTTCACCCACCCATATCCGCATCATCCTGGCCACTTCCAGAAGTAGTTCTCAAAGTCCTCTTTCGTGAGTAGCCCTCGCTGCCCTGCTGTGACAGACTCAATGTCCCGAATGTATCCAAGATGGTTACTTTCGTTGTCATTTTCACTTCACAGAAGAGCCAGAAGTCACATGGTACAGGATCTGATTTAAAAAAGAAGGTGGAGCTGACACATCTTCAGATTTTTATTTGACAGAAATTATCCTAGACATTTGATTGATGAAGTGTAATGTTAAAATACAGTGAATGCTGAAGAAAAACATCATTACCATAAAAGACACGCGGTCAGTGATGCCCCTAGAAATAATTAAAATATTCTCCCTGGCTTTGAATACACTTATTCCATTTTTCTTAGGAATGTCTTTCGATATCCTTTTAAAAATTTAAAGAGTCACTACATTTTTGATCACACCTTGTACATTTTGTAATTTTACTGCCTAGGCAAGTTTCACAATCAATGGTGTATTAGCTGATATTATTTTAAAACTTAGAGCAATGATAACTTTCTCTACATCTTCTTTTGCATTTTCCCTTATCTAATTTTAATATGTTTTCATAGGTGCTTGCATGTTAATGCTTGTAAAATATTAAGTCCATCATGTAAATCCCTAGATAGAGTTATTTAACTTTCTCCCTTTTTCACAAGGCGAAGTTAAATTTCTCAAGTACAAAAAAAAAAGGCCAATGGTTCCTTCTTCCTTATCATTCTTAGTTTATCTTTGCCCCTCTCCCCTTCCAGCCCTGAGCTGCAAACCCTCTGGAATTGCTTGTGGATTTATAGACCGATGGAGCCTCTGACACTGCTTACAGCTCCTCCCTCCTGTGTCACTCTTCCCCGCCCAGCTTTCTTCCCCTCCGACTTTTTCAGTAGCTTCATCACCTTCCCGGACGCCCCACTGACTCCCAAAACCCTTAGTAAGTCAGTGCCCCGGGAATCCTCCTCTGAGTTGTGCCATCTCTCACACCTTTACCCAACTCACTGACTCACTGGGCTGCATTCATTCAATTTTGTAACCTGATCGTGAGATTTAAAAGGAAGAAAAGCATTGCCATAGATAATTATATGTACATCTTCTGCCCTGATACATACAGGATGTTAAAAACTATTTTGTAAGCGGATAAATGGTCTGCTTGACCTAAAGTATATGGTAAAGGCATAGAATAAAGAGAGAAATTGAAGTGGAATTGCTTTAAAAGGGCACAATGTTTAACACAAGCACAGGATCATGCTGATAGTATCAGCAGTCAAACTAATAATAACACTGTGTAAACATTTTTATCTTATAGCATCATGTGAGAATTATCTCATGTGTTTTTGTCCTCTGCAACCCACACTATCTATAGACCTACAGCACTGTGCAGTGGTATTTTTCAGCTATACTGCTACACCATGCATGAATTTTCTGACTGCAAATAATCCTGGGTGAAGTTAGCACTATTCCTCTGTACCTTAAGCTAAAACAGTACTAGATATCATGTAAGAGTAGATAAAAACTTATGAAATTATAACCAGTTATAAAGTCTCACTTCTGATTGGTTATATATCCTGTTGCATTACTGTTGTATTCTCATGAATTACCCCCCCACAAAAAAAAGCAAAAAAAAAAAGAGCAAAGAAAACTTTTGACATCATAAACGGCACACATACCATTTGATATAGAATTTTCAGAGCACTGTTGAAAACCCGTATGTTCTTTGTTTAATTACAGTAGCCATAGATTAGAGCATTTTCAGTTTGCACTGTTTCTCTGCTAACCAGCTTCCCTCTCCTTGCAGATATATTTCATTTTTGCAACACTCACTGTTCCCTCCACATGAGCTGACCCTTCATGTACTTAATGACCATGGCTTTGAAATGCATGTATGCTGTTCAGTGAGACTGTCCTGCACACATTGTGTCTTCCTGGAAAAGACTCCTTTATCTCTCCTTGGCCTTGCTCTTCAAGTGTTTACTAGGATCTATTCAATACAACAAATAAAATATGTTTGAAAGCCGTAAGTACCATTTGAGAAGTGCTTGTCCCCCAGCTTCAGACCAGAGCTGTGAGTGTCCACTGTGTGGTACTGGGGATAAGACTCAAGCTTCCCTTCCTGCCGTGCCAGCCATGGTCCCCTCTTTGGTCTAGCCACAAACAAAATGAGGGGGCTGCAAGACTGTGTGAGTGAAAGACAGGGATTTGCTCCTCTCTGTCTGCCTCCCACTTCCATGAGGATCACACTCAGTTTGCCCCTTCATTGCAGAAGCTAATATTGATTCCAGATAGAGTGGTTCAACTCAGTTTCCAGCTTTTCCAATATTCTTGGAACTGTCCTTATTCAACTTCTCAGAATATCTCTCCACTGAGCTCCCAGCTCAATGGTACCTATCAGAGACACCATTCAACCTTTCTCACTAGTAGGAATCTGAATTTCCACACTGTACTACCCATACTACACAGTCCTAAATTTAAATAACCTCTGCATTTCCACATTGTTTAAATAGCCTGCTTATTTCCTGTCTAGATCATTCTTAATGATCATACAAAGGGTCTCAAGAAACAGACTCACAAACCTTAAAATCAGGGGTTGGTTTAATATACAATAAACTATATCTGTAAAGAGTCAGAGAGTGAATATTTTTAGCTGTTTAGGTCACTGTCACAGCTACTAAATTCTACTATCATACAAAAAAGAAGAAATAGACAACTTGTTAGCAAGTAAGAGTGGTATTATTTTACCTAGAGACTGCAGTCTGTCGTCTCTACTCAAAGGAAAGAGAAGAGGTCTCCATGCCTGGGGCTTCAGCTGGTCTTTGGGCCCTCTGCCTATGGAGAAGCGAGGAACCAATTCTCACTCCAAGTTCCTCCTCTATGAAAGCTGGTTTCTGAGAGGAAACATCTCAAAGCTGTTTTCAATGTCTGTAATTCTATGAATATATGAAAAGTTAATTTGACTTCTAGAATGACATCCTGAAAAGTTCAGCTGACTCACTCCCCAGCAAAATTGGTGAGAATTATAAAAAGTAACACTTTAAAGTCTCTGAAAATGGTCCAAAAATAACATCCTGTAAAATAAACAGCTATTTGAGAATATCTACTAAAATTCAGTAAGAACAGAAGGGCCTGTGACACTTGAACCAAAATAACAAGGGTATATTTTGGGAAACTTACAAATATATAAAATTAGGAAACATATTCCTTAACAACCAATAACTTAAAGAAGAAATTAAAATGTAAACAGTATTATGCTTTGATAATTCCCCTGCAATTTTAAGCGTTGAATATAGGGTCTCAGCCTATTAAGCAAGCAAGTCACCATGTAGTTATAGACCTCATCCCAGAATGTACTTTGAAATAAATGAAAATGAAGATGTGACTTCCTGAAAAGAATGTACATCTTCCTGAAAAGAATGTACAGATAAATCAATTTCTGGAAGGAAATCTATAATTTTATATCTGTATCTTAAAGAATGACAAAGGCCTAATGTCGATTACCTAATATTCTACATTAAGACACTGGCAAAAAGACCAAATAAAACCTAAAGGAAAGAGATAGAAGGGAATGATAAATGTTAGAGCAACAATTAAGGACATAGATAAAATAAATATAAGAAAATCAATGAAATAATATCTAGTTCTTTTTCAAAGAATAAAACTGAAACATCCTGACATACCATAAAAAGAGAACTGCATCATGTAAGATAAAAGAAAGTGAGATGTTAACAATGATCTTACAGAAATCAAAAGAAACACAAATGTTCTGAATAACTATATCCAAATAATTTTGATAATGCAAATGAGATGGACAAATTTAGAAATATATAAACTACTGAAAGTGACTGAAGTAAAAGTAGAAAATATACAGAGACTGATGAAAAATAAAGACATTTGTAAGTGATAACAATAAGAATAAAAGTACCACAGGTGTTCAGACAGTCCCAGATGACTTCACTGCCCAGTTCTTCCAAACATGTAAAGAATTAATGCTAATTCCTTGTCTCATTATGTATTCCAAAAATTAGAAAATGAGAAATCATTTCACAAGTTACATTTGTGAGCCAATACCACCTTGAAAACAACCACACACAAATAAATTGCAAGAAAGAACAGAACAGATTCCTATAGCTTATATGTTGTGTGCAAAATTCTCAGCAAAATATTAGCAAGCCTTAAAAACATCTAGGAAATCTCAACATTACAACAGAAACACTTAATCTGCTGGAAGCAAAATAGGCAAAATTCTCAAAGCCATATTTGTAGGCAAAGATTTTCTGAATAAAACTCCAGTTGCACAAAAAATACGAAGCATCAAAATATATGATATTTCATTAAGTTAAAAAAAAATTGTACACATCAATGGAAAATACCAACAAAATGAAGAGACAACCTACAGAATGGGAAAAACTTTGCCAGCTACTCTTCAGACAAAGGATTAATATCTAGAATATATATTTTTAAAAAATGAAAAAAAATCAGACCCTCTAAATTTCAAAGACCCAATTAAAAAGAAAGGACATTTGAAATACATAGACACGTCATTGAAGAAATACAGTTGGCCAATAAATACCTGAAATAATGTTTTCTATTGCTGGCCATTCAAAAAGTACAAATTAAAACAACATTAAGATTCCATTTCACCCCAGAAAGAGTGGCTACCATTAAGAAATCAACATATATCAAATGCTGGTGAGACTGTGGAGAGAAAGGAACACTTCCTCATTGTTTCTGTGAATTTAAACTCATACAACCACTATGGAAGTCAGAGTGGAGATTCCTCAAAAAACTAAAAAATAGAAATTTCATTTGATACTACTCCTTTTTTGAGTATCTTCCCAAAGTAGTTAAAAATGTCATACCACAGTGTTGTATGTGGACCTATATTTATAGCAGTACAATTTATAATAGCTATCTTGGAATCAGCCTATATATATGCCCATCAACGGATAAATAAATATATGGAAGAGAAAATGTGATACTTATGTACAAAGGAGTACTGCTCACCCATAAAGATAAAGCTGAGGCCTTTGTAGAAAAATGGATGCACCCCGAAATAATGCCACGAAGCAAATCAGATGTATAAGTTTATGCATCATACAGTTTCCCTTATATGAAAAGTTTAACAGAAAAGAGGGGGGAGAAAAGAGAAATAAAAAAATGCATTCTAACTAAATTAGATTCTAAGTATGTTTCTGCGGTAGGACTCTGGTTTCACTCTCATTTGATGTAAGGATGCACTTTGGAGGATTCACGTTTCTTCTGATTTTGTTGTTATTAGCATGGTCTATTCAGAAAGGAAAAGAAAGTTCCCACAAGAGGAAAATCTATGAAGACACAGAGTATCTCAGAGGTTACCTAGGATTAGGGGGAGGGTTGGGAAAAGAAGACCGCTAGTAGGTAGGGTGATTTGATTTGGGTTCACAAAAATGACCTACATTTGAGTGTGGTTGTAGAATTTTGCTAATGTGCTGGCATCTATTGAATCTAACATTTTAAGTTTGTAAACTGTGTGGTATGAAGATTTTGGTTTAATAGAGTTATTTAAAAATATGCATTGTGACCAAGTGAAAAGTATCCTGGAAAGGAAGATTGCTTTGACAAATGGAAATTAATGAATGTAAAATTGAACACAAGACAAAAAATCCATATTACCATCTCAATAGGCTCAGGGAAAAAATGACAAAATCCAATAGACTTCCATGACCAAAGCTCTCAGCAAACCAAAAAGAAGTTGAAAGTTCTTCAACACTATGAAGAACATGTAAATAGGGTGGTGGGATAACATCATAGTTAATGCTAAAAAGAGAGCATTTACCAAAGATAATGGCTTTTATCATTTTTATTTACCATTAAACCAATGATTCTAGTCAAGAAAATAAAGCAACAAAAACAAGGTAGAGCAGATTGAAAATAAAATGTCAAAACTGTCTTTATGCACAGATGACTGATAGTTTTATGCATATAACCCTAAAGAATAGCCTAAAACTTGTTAGAAATATTAAATGATATCAGCAAGGTTTTAACATACAAGATTAAAATAGAGATAACAGTTATGTTTATATAAATTTATTCTAAAAGTACAACTAGCAAAGTGAAAGGGAAATTCATAAAATAATTCCATTTAATAATAGTACTACAATGGTTTCAACAGATTTACAAAGTAAAAAAAAAAACTCTGAAAATGAAAACGTTATGTAGTTAAAGCTATTAAACACTATCTAAATATATTTTTAAAAAATCTCATGATAGTGGTGTAGAATTGACTGTTAAAATAATACTCCCCTAATCCACAGATTCAATGTCTGTAGAATCTTCATTGCCTTCTTTGTAGAAATTGACAAGTTGATTCCAAAATTCATAGCCACATTCAAGGCAGCTAGCATAGCCACAATAGCAAGATCAATTTTTAAATTATGTCTATGGCTTATGCTTTCCCATTTCCTAGCATATTCCAAAGATATAGTCATAAAAACAATGTGATGGCAGCCTAAAGATAGACATTTGAAGCAATGGAATAGTTTTAAGGTCCGGGATATAAAATGTTGCAGCTTATTTTTTAAAAGACTTCCAAGACCATTTACTTGGGAAATTGGGTATTTTCAACCAATCATGTTGAGATAACTGAATAGACACATACAAATTGGACTTTTCATAACACCTCAGAGATAAATCCAAATGATTCAAACTCCAACGTGTAAGAATTAAATCTGTAAAGCCCTTATGAGAAAATAGGTTGCTATCATGATGTCTTGGGTTCTTAGACATCACAAGAAAAACAAGAGCAACAATAGAAAAAAATAAAGAAATTGAGTGTCACTAAAAATAATTTTTTATGCTTCAAAGGACATTACCAATAAATTGAGAAAAATGAAATAAAAAATAATCCACAACACAGAAGGAAAATATAAAGTCATATCTGTGATAAGGAACTTGTAACCAGAATAATGAATTTATAAAACTCAGTAATGAAGAGCCAATTCATTTTTTAAATATGCAAAAAGTCTTCATAAATGTAACTTTTAGAAGATACAGAAATGGGCAAGAAGCACATGAAAATATGTTCAACATTATGAATCATGGGACAATTGCAGATCTAAATTAGGATAATTATTCTCTCTTAAATTAAAATGCCAGATAATAGCACAAAGAAAAATACGGCAAGTGCAGACAATGGACTATTACGTGGCTATAAAATGAAGTGTGATGAATATTACATATGAAAAAAAATAGAACCTAACATGTAAGTAAAATAAGCCAGAGACAAGAACCCACATATTATATAAAATATCCAGAAGAGGCAACTTCACACATAAAAAATAGATTGGTATTTACTTAGGACGAGTGTAGGGTGGGTTGAGTGGGTGGTAGCTAAAAGGTACATTTTGAAGTATAAGTGTGTTCTGAAATTGCCTGTGATGGTGGTTACACATCTCTGTAAATATCCTGAAAATTATTGAATCATAAATTTTAAATGGGTGAATTAGCGTATGTTCTCTCAACCAAGCTGTTTTTAAAAATGACTCTGATAGAAAAATCTAGGCAGGACCCTAAGCCCTTGAGCAATCTTAAATCATTGCACTTTCACTTAGTTGATGCTGTTAGTTTCAGAGTCAGTAGGACCTCAGCAGTTCAGGGACAAGAAGGTGGGAAGAGGTAGGATGTTCATTTTTATCCATTTGTGAAGTATTATCTTCATAGAGACTGATAGGGACAGAAGTCATGGATGGAGGTACTATTATTTATCTATGACACTTAAAATAACTCGTAGCAACCATGCTGGCTGGGGGTGGGAGCTGGCTGCGGTATCTACTATCCCTTGATTCAGTAACCAGCACCCTCACACTCACTGAACTTCTCTGTGAGTTTCTCCTGGTCAGGTTTGAATTGAAGAAAATATTTGTGATTTCTTGAGGGTAGAGTCTTACTTCTCACATACAGTTTGATAAACACAACTGTCAACTTTTTTCCTCTTTGTCTGTTTCTTCACTCCAATGATATTTCTATTAATTTTGACTTTTAAGACATCAGTGACTGCTCCTGGCTTAAATTTTCCTCCAATTTAGTAATATTTGAGCAATGGCAGCCTACTTGGCGGAAAAAAAAAAATGTCCCTTAATCCATCCCTGAGCTACAAAGCAGACTATGCAAGGAAGCCAGCAGGCCGAAAGGCAGAGACAGCGCATAATATTTGCCTCTGCAGATTTCATAATACCAGCTCATGGCAGACTCTGGATGAAGAGGTGATGAGCACAACTGAAATAGTGTTGAGTGCTTCCAAGAAGAGTAAGGCAGTTGTTTGGCGAGTTGGGGGACATCTCACCCTGAGGCTTGACTACCACATCAGGACATTGTCCTCACATCCATAGGTAATCATGACTCTGGTTCCCTGTATGTAATTAGGAAACGACTGCCATGCTGAGCTACTTGCCATGTTTACTTTGCTAAAGCTTACTGGGAGCTGCAGGAATCTACATGTGATACATTTTCCTTTGTCTTACACCTAATGTTAATTTCTTCTCCAATTGTGGATTGCATTGCTATGAGCTTTCTGAAAATCAATCCATCAATGCAAAAAGTGCTGACATGTTTCACCAAGATTGCTTTTGTAATTAAAGGAAGTGTGTTTTGTATCAAACATGTAGAAAGTAAGGCATTAGCCTGAGGAAGTAAACTGGGATATAGGTTGCTTTTTTTCTCACCATGTAAAATTGCTATAATGAGAAAATGATGAAGTAATTCATTAAGCATCAACTCTAAAATTTGGAATTTTCCCTGTAACTATAAATCCAAACCCAAGCATCTACTTTATCAGTTCTAATACAGGAAAGATGATTAAGATTACTTCCAAATGCTGGACTTCCAAGTCTCTGGGTCTCTGAAGCTTGTCTGCAGTACTACTTATTGTCAAAGGACACCTGCTGTGGAGGAGGGTGTATTTTGAGAGAAATCTTAGCTCTACTATTTATGGCCTGAGTGAACTTCAGAACGCATCAACTTTTCTTGATCACAGATAGAACTTTATACGTCATCAGCTCTTCAGGATTGCAGCCTTTTCAGATCCCAAATATGGAGGTCCTCATTCTGTACCGTGGAAGGGCAAATGGGACCTTTTGCACAACGTGCGTGTGTGAAGTGAACGGCGGACAGGAAAGAAGCATTTAAACAAATCACTGACCACAGTAGACCATTCAATGCTGGCTGCCTTTATGTTTATTTGCACGTTTGTTTGTTTATTGGTACCTGGGCCACGTTTAAGTTTAGCATGTGCTCTACCACTGAGGTGCCCCTCCAGCCCTCAACCGCCATTGCTATTCCTTGTGAAACTGGCCAAAGGGGTCATTGACTTAGTTCATGAAACACCATTGCCATGACTGTAACAGACATAAGAAAATGGCAGGTTTTGATATAATTCTTTGCCTGGCTACACACATTCTCTTTTGAAATAC
This sequence comes from Fukomys damarensis, assembly GCF_012274545.1. NCBI lineage: Eukaryota > Metazoa > Chordata > Mammalia > Rodentia > Bathyergidae > Fukomys > Fukomys damarensis. The sequence continues at coordinate 5,672,666 of NW_022900941.1, read as the reverse complement.
TAATGTTATCAGGAAGCTTATTCATTTCTCATTAAATAAATTGCTTATTGTAAGACACAGAAAAAGAAAGGACAAACTAAATTTTAAAGCAGATCAAAAATCTATACTGTCATTATTACTTTGACATAACTCATTTGAACCTTTCTCTGTATGCTTTCTATAGTTTTAACAGCACTTCAAATGCATTTTTAATATATTTTTACTTATTTTAATAATTATTTGAAAAATATGTATGCGGAGAGAGAATGAGAAAGAGAGAGAGAGACATAGGAATTGTACATATTTATGAGGTAGAGTGTGATATTAAGTACCAGTATATGTGCATACAATGTATTCTGCTCAGATCGAGGTAATTGGCATATCCACCACCTCAAATGTAATGTCCACAAAAACTGAACAGTCTTAAGAAGCAGATGTTATTCTTATATTTTCTTTGCAAATGAGGAGATATTAGTACATATAAATTTACCAAGCTGACTATATAACACAGTTCTCAGCGGCAGAGGGAGAAGTAGAATCAGGCAGTCACACTTTACAATGTTTCCAGGTACCCACTGCATCAATCCAGAGGGGTTAATTTACGCTTCAAGAACAGTTGGGCACAAAATCAGTAGGTTATTTTTACCAAATGTCTATTTCAGAGCATGCAGGAAGTTCCGCCCCCCAGGGCTTCACTCAGGGCCTCCATCACCTTGAAACACGTGACGGTAAAGGAGCAGGCCCAGAGGGAAACAGGTCATAGGCAGTGGCGCCACACAGTTATTGCAGATCCATGCCAGCCCACATTCCACGGGCCAAAGCAAGTCAGCGGTCAGCTCCAACTCCGGGACAGCAGCCACAACACATCCATCTCTCACCTAGAGCAAGAACAGCGAGATATTAGTGAAGGGACCCCTGATTTCAATACTAAGCATTAAGAACAAAAACACACAAGCGCAATTGCACACACACACACACACACACACACACACAGTACAACTGTGCACATAACAACAGCGTATGAAAGAAAACGGCGTAAACATTTTAGCCCATTGTGTTATTCTCCTTCCCTCCTCCCTTCCTGCTTTCCTTCCTTTGCTTCCTTCCTTTTTTCTTTTACAAAATGATCGCGTATTTATCAAAGATTCATTTTGTGCTGGCTATTTTAAGGTCTATATGGTAAGCTCCCCATACAAAATGTTTTTGAAAGATAAATTTGGACATGCCAAAAGGCGAAATACCTAATACATGAAGAAAAATAACTTTAACATAAAATCCTGATAATTCAGGTTTCTGTAGATTGTTAACTATAGCCGGCTGAGGAGCACAGTAAATAGATTTAACAATTCAATCTACAAATATTCAAAGATATTGATATAATTAGATATTATCGCAGTTAGATACATTTTTCCAATGTAAATCCACATAGAGGAATTTGTTTCATTTTCTTCCCAGTCACTAAAAAAACATAATATTTATATGTAAGACTCATTATCCTTGTAATGTAAACCAGGTGCTCAATAACTCCAAAGATTGTCTTACTTTAGGCGCTGTAAAAAATCTAGCCTATAAAAAAATGTTTCTGGGGGTTTGTGGGCTGCAGACAAACACAATTTTCCAAGAAACACCTCACTGCACTTTTTTACTTATGTAAAAACATTTATGCGAAACAAAAGGAAGAAAATGCATTTGCAAATACGTTTTAAACTCAAATACAGTGGCCAGCTAGCTTTCCACTACCAGCCCCACATAGCACCACACAATATACAGGAGTGCTGTGGATTTTAAGTGACAATATATGCTAACAATAAGTCATCAGTAGAATATGGCACATGAAAACACTTATTTTTAGTGATTTATTTTCTATTTTTATTTTGTTTTGGGCAATGGAGAACAACACATCACTATAAATATCATATATGGGTTAGCTCTTAGGATTGTGATATTTGGTAAAATTCAACTGTGAACAACTTGTGAACTGTGATACCATGTATTCCGTTTCACTTCCATATTTTTCTGTGATAATATAATCAGTGTTGCAACCAAATACTGATTGTGATCTACTGTTGAAAATTATTTGCTTGAGCAGTTTATCTAAATTACACTTGATCTTAGTCAAAAGATCGAGAAGCAATGGGTTAAATAAATCAATAAAAGTCCGAGAGGTATTCAGTTTTCAAGATAGAATTCCAAAAATTTTATCCCAGAAATAAAGCCTATACAAGCATCACTGAGAACATGAAAAAAAATTGTGTCTTCTCCAGGGGGTGAGCAATATATTCACGAAGCTGCAGGAAGTCTCAGTAGTAGCAGTTCACAGAGAAGTAAAGAAAGAGCATCCAACCCTTTCCCCAGAATTGCTCTTGCCTGCCAGGGAAGGAGGCTGGATTCTTACTTAAATAGGGATGCAAACTCGGTTAGAGTTAGCTTTGAAGATGTTCCACAGCTGTTTTAAAGCAGCTAAAAAACAACTGTTTTAAAACATTTGCATGAAACTCCACACTGCCATTTGAACTGTGATCCTTACACAGCGGTGATTTGGTGGCTCATTAAGGCAGTAGGAATCTTAATAAAAGGGGAAGAACTGAAAAATTTTAATGTGACAAAATTTTTTGCATAAGGCACACAGATTTTTTCTCTCTCTCTATTAGAACTGTATTAATTTTGGATTAAACACACACACTACACAAACTACTATGCAGCCACCGAAATGTGAAATATAAAGATACATTATCCCCAACCTCCAAAAACTAAATAAGAAATTGTGGCAAAATCTAACTTTAGTAAGGCGGACAGAACTAGAAAATTAAAAATACACTTAGAAGTTAAGCAACAAAAGGAAATTGCTGCTCTGTATTTACGCTGAGAGCATCTTCTAGGGCCTGGCTCACTCACTGACAAAGGATACGGGAGGCTATCGCAACAGCAGAAGGAGTGGGTCACACCTTGGGGCCACTGGTCATGCTGTCCTGATGTCATTGCCATTAATGGATGCTGTGGGCACACGCACTGCCACAGCCACTGACCTACCTTCTGCTCCTAAAGCTGAGTCTCCAGGCACCTGCACACCAATCTCATGGGTGGTAACTAGGAAACAAGAATTCTGTGTGATAAAATACTCTCTGGAAAAGAGAATGAGCCTTGAAGGCATACAGGGCTTGTGGAGAGGTGGTCAGGGCAACCCATGCCCACAGCCAGCCACAAAGAATGGTCTAGTCCCTCTCGATGGTGGTGCGATTGCAAATATTTGAAGTACAGTTTGAGTATTCCTTAGAATCAAATCCATTTTCTTTAAAAGTGGTTAGTGTATGTAATTTCAGTTTCACTTAACATCTTGGTATCGTATTTAGGCTTTTTGTTCATTTGTTTTAGTTTGTTGTTGTTGTTCCTTTGTTTCTGAGACACGGTCCCGTGCTCTGTAGTCCAGGACAGCCTTAAACTCACTATGTAATCCAACTTCAGGGAGAAACATGCCAGTGGAACAAAGCGGAGGATGCTGTGAGCTATAATATCTGAAGAATGGCTCCAGCCCAAAAGTCTACCATACCTGAAAATGGATGTCATCATAAGGAGGGTCCAACTGAACCTGGAACTCAGGTTGGCATAATCTCAGGGCTTCCAGTGTTAAGTTCCCACAGTGACTGGGTGAAGGACAACCATGGAAGATATCTGCAGTCAGGGATCTGTGGGCAGGCAGACAAAAGAAAACCAGAGTGTTATAAGCTAAATGACTCAGACCTCACTGCCATCCTATGACCCAGAGAAAAGGTACACCCTACATTTTGTGGCTTTGAAAGAAAAATAAAAGAAATTCTGAGAACCAGAGTCAGCACCACACCCTGATCCTGCTGCTACCTTGCTTGTGATCAGCCAGTATGAATCTGGGCTCTGACTGCCTCCTTTACTTACTAGTGAGGTCACAGACTCATACTGAATTGGACACTGCCACAAAACTATTGATCTTGGTAGATAACCAGTAGGAAATTTCTTTTCTTTTT
>NW_022900941.1:5634802-5668459 GCF_012274545.1 Fukomys damarensis | reverse complement strand
TTTTTTTTTTTTTTTTTTTTTGCTTTTTGTATTTTGTTTTTGTTCATTTGGGGTGTGTGTGTGTGTGTGTGTGTGTGTGTGTGTGCGCGCGTTCAAATTTTGTTCTTGTTTTTCTTATTTCCTCCCCTCCTTTCCCCTTTAATGGTCTCCCAGGGCTTAGGAAACTTTCTCTGTCCTTCAGCCTTCCTCCTAATCTCTTTATTCTTCTGTACCCCTACATTCCTTTGCTCCCTTTATTTCTTCTCTCTCATATGTCCCTGTGCAGGATTTCTTTCTTTTACTCCATCTTTGTCTTTGGTCTTCCGCTTTCTTTGCTTTTGTCCCGCCCTCACCAAATTCAGAGATATCCTTCTTCACTTAGTAAGATTCCTTCTCCCACTCATCTCTGATCCTTCTCAACAATGAAGTTCAAAGTTTCAAAGTTTTCCTTTTGTACCCCCATTCCCAAACCTTATTTTTTAAGAAATATAACCAGAGTTTTGTTAATTACTTGATAGTTAACTCTGTAAAATTACTGTTGAATTCCACCTTCCATTAGCAGAGATATAGCTATTGCTCTTAGTACATAATAGCTAGATCTATCTGATCCCGAAAAAAAATAAAAGGAGGGTGGAAGGAAGATGAAAGATAATTGAAAGATATTATATACATGTACCAATTCCCTACAGTGGATCTAAATGTTATGTTCTGAAAATATTTGCAAATAAGTTAAAAATAATTTATTAAAAATTAACTCAGAAACTTCACTTCTAGGTCTGGGGACTTAGCTCAGTGGATCCACGCCTGCCTTACAGGTATAAGGTCCTGTGTTTGATTTCTGGTTTAAAAAAAATCGCATCCTTTTTGTAAACACATATTCTGGATGTAACATTAATACAATATTTCTAGTGCCCCAGCATTTCCTATTTGACTTAACATGTGAGACCAAGTGTGGAATTTACCTTGTTGGTCACATCAATGCTTGAAATTTTTCTGATTTGGGGGCATTTCAGTTTTTTTCAGAGCAGCAATGCTCTTCTTGTTTGTGAAGAGCAAACAAGAGAGCAAGTGCTAAAGTACTGTAAATCTGAGAATCCAAGATGATCCTGACATGATGACAACTGAAAGGCCATGAAATCAAAGAGAAGTAGTGAGACTTCTTCAGGGCTTGGAATTGGCCCTACTCATATTAGATCACAAAGCACTGGGACACAGAAATTGATCTCTGCCTTAAAACAAGTTAAAATTAATGATGGTTTTAATTATGTGTCTTAGTTACTTTTCTCATGGCCCAGACAAAATACTAGGCACTCACGAGTTAAAATAAGAAAGGCTTCGTTTTGCTCAGTTTGTGTAGGTTTCGGTGCACAGTTGGCTGGCTTCCAGGCAGGGTGGTATGGCAGAGTAGAGACAGTGAATGACGTGGAGATAGAAAGCAGCAGCACCACGGAGCAGCAGCGAGCCTGCCTTTCCTTATTATCCCGCCCAGAGCACAAACATTTGGGGGGCACTCACACCCAGAGTAGGCCTTCCCATTACTCACACCCCAAACGATGATAAACCACTTAGTAGACTAATCCGGCACTGCACATCTCAATCCTAGTATCACACACCCAAACTGCAGCCGTCTCTGAAAAGCCCCGCAAGCACATGAGGCATTGGGAGGCACATCTAGCTAAAGCCCGTAACAGTACGTTAATACTTGTCCTGTTTCCTACATGTACTACAGATGATTAATGTATAAAATTAGGGCTTTCAGGTGTTGGGATAAAGACATTGCATTAGTCTACCAGATGTCCATATGATGTGAAAATGTTGGTGATGAAAGTAAAACTCTGTTGTAAGTAAAAATGTCAACTCAGGCATTCTCTATCAATATGCTGATTATGGTGGAACATTTTTCATCTTACACATGGAATATTCATGTCTATGTGTTTTTCTCTGCTCATTTATTAGCTCAAAATCATCCTTATAATAGAACTGCTGCCTAAAAACAGGACTCACATTACTACTTGAAATGATTATATAGTACTCTATTTAGAGTGCAATCGATGACTTCCAGAATCCACGTTATGCCCTTTATAAACTTCATCTGATTTAAATCTCGGATAATCTATTCCAGTTTTCAGTTTAGAGCTAACTTCATTTGCGGAAGACAATTGTCACAGTGCCCCATCTGTTAGAGGAGAGATATTAATATTGAAGCTAAGTGTATCTTTTCCCAAACTCAGTTATACCTCAAAATGATCTAAAAATAATGTTTAAAAAACAAAAAATTAGGGCAAATATGAACAACTTGCCTTGAAGAATGAGATGAGCCTTAGTCTCAGTAGCCCAATAAGATTCGTGACCAGTAAATTCCAGTAATATCCCAGGTGGCTAAAGATTTTTACTCGCATAATTTTAAGCTAAATATATTGAGAAAGGAAAGCAACAAGCACAAGTTGCTCATCACAGGCATTGCACAGAGAAACAAAGCAGAAATTCCACATGAAATGTTGCAATTTCAAAACAGAGAATTATGTAGAACAAACTGGGGACTGCAGAAAGATTTACATTGGCCTTGTATATGGCAAAGAAAAATAAACCAGTACTGCTGATGTTAACATTGCATCATGATGGAAATATTGATAGGGAAACCTCAACAAAATGAAACTCTGAGATGGAAAAGTTTACAACAAAAACAAAGGTAGAGTAGATGTTGATGAGTTGAGTTATGTATCAACTACGATGTCACTTGAGACACAAAGCATTGGTAAATGGTTGTGTTTAACTTGATTCTAAACAGTTAGTTTGATCATTTAGAAAAAAGCAGTGCAAAATATCATGGAGAAATTTTATGAGAGGAATGGGACTGAAACTCATTAAAGATCATTTACAGCAGAGGAAAAAGAAAACATTTCTGCCCAAGGAACTAGGCACAATAATTGTGAAGCACACTGATAAGCTGACAAGTGAACAGGCGGGTACAGCATCACAAAGAAAAATTACAAGGGAAAACCAAAAAGATGTCAACTGTGCCCAACAAGATAGGACAGGAAAACAAAACATATGTGCTATCAGTGTAAGCAATACTTGTGTATGGTACATACAATATTCATATGTGGACTAACTTTCATTTGACAGTTGAAACAAAAAAATTATTTCTGGGGTAGACTTTTATTTGTATTTACATTGTAGTTCAAAGAGATTTTCATTTATGATGTTACCTTTTAGGTTTTGTACGCAAGTTCACAGCTGATGTGAGAATATTGATGTTTATTCTAGACACAAAATACATATTAAGATTTTAATATTTTATTTTACTGATCTTTTTTGTTCCTGTTAACCACACATTGTATAATATAATAAAAACCTCCTGAAAATAAAACAGCAAGACCAGCCAGACATTAAGTATGTCCTACAAAAAGGTCAGGAAAGCAAAACACTTGTGCCGTCAGTGTGAGTGATACCCACAAATGGATCATGCTGTAGTCATGTGTGAGGATTGTGTTAGGTTTGACAATTGACGTGAAGATTATGTCTTTTGTAGAACACTATTTGTATCTTCATTGTAGTTCATATAGGAATTTATTTCTGTTGTTCTTTTTTAAATATTGTACACAAATAGTCAATGTTGAAAATTTCGATGTTTTTTTATAACCACTCAGCAAATATTAAAAATTCAATACCTTATTTTTTGATATTTTCCCTATTAAGTACTCATTGCTCAATATAATAAAATTCATAAAATTAAAATTAATATTTCATCAATAGAAATATTATTAAGAACAGGGTAGGGAAAAGGGAATAAGGGAAAAGACAAAATATGAGAAAATAAAGAATAAATGTGGGTATTGTACACCCGTGTTCCTATGCCTTTATGACAATATTGGTATTATGCCTCTCAGGCTACAACAAAATTCATCCTTATGAATAAAGATTAAATTCATTTTGTGAAAGAAATATGGGAATTGAGCTGAATTCAGGTACAATAAAGGGAAAAGGATCTGCAAACTCTGAGACTGATCTGCATTGGAGCCCTCCCAGTCAGTTAGTGATACAACCCTGATTGTTTCTGGCCTGTGTTAGCTCTATTTGATGAGCATTTTCAGAATGAATTCTTTGAGCATCAGACAGTACTCAAGACTAATTTCTGTGGTCAATAAAACCTAAGGATAGAAGCTGTTCCCAGAGATGTCAGTCAGCTAGAAATTCCTGAGAGTCCTGAACATAATGTCACCCAAAGGTAGTAAAAGAACATTTCAGAATTTCATAGGATAAAATTTTATCAAAACTCATATAAAGAACTGAAATAGATCATCTATACTCACACCATCTACCCTGCATTCCCAAATCACTATTTTACACAAAGTGGTGGAGTCATTGAAAAGCTCTTAGTGGAAAGCCCTGGAGATAGTAGAGAGTGTTCTCTGATATGTGGATGCTTTCTTTCAGCCTGGAAAATCTAGAAGCAAACAGTGGTTTATGTATGGAGGAATATCATATTGTTGTGGATCACTCTAATTTTAGAAAAAAACATACTTATTATATGCTGCAATGTCTCTAAAATATCCACCCATTGTTTTGGTTATCTTTATTTTGTTCTTTTTTTTTAACCCTACCCTCCTCCAGGATATTACTTTCTAGTCTTCATTTCCTTTCCTTCCTCTTCTTCCTCATCCTTTTGTTAAAGATATCTTCAACAATATCCCTTCTGAATTTCCTAGGATAACCTTTGAATATCTTAAATCTTTTATGCTAGCTTAAGGAATTTGCTTCTATTATGGGTGACAAGGAGACCATTTCAGCACCTTTCATGGAAAAGTGATTCTATCAAAGCTCTATATTAAAATACCCACTCTGCTGTATTGAAGGACATCAAAAAAAGAAGAATTGATCTCAGTCAGGAGGCATTTGTGAGACAGAACAAATGAACAGAGTTGGTATGAATGATTGGAATCTGGACATATTGTGTCTTTAAAAGAGAACAAAGAAGAAATCTGATGAGTTGGATGTGAATTATTAAGTGTGGGCAGAGCAGATATGAGAAACAGAACTAAGCCTTCTTCTGATGTTTGAGTAAACCTTAGTCTTTTGTTAGGCAGCAATCTAGCTCCACAAAGAATAGTAAATATTGAGTAACATCTTCACAGCAGAACATACAGATTACTCATGTCCTTCTGTTTTATAGATATGAAAATTGAAAATCAGGGAGTCAAACCAAACCTACTGAAGTTCTTTATGCTTTGTTCATTTAATTTTTTTTTCTGACAGGAGATTTTATTAGGGAAGGCAGGTCAGGAGGGGAGAGAGAGGGAAGAGAGAGAGAGAGATTAAAGAACAGAGACAGTAGTAAGAAGGAGAAAGACTATTTTTTTGAATAAAATAACTAAACATGAAAAAAATACTGCAAGATATTGCAATAGACACTGGCAGTGAAGTAGAGACTCTGGGGTCTGGAATTTAGACCTTTAGAAGATAGCAGTTGTTACAGAGAAGAAAAGTGAGTGTTGAAGAATTGGAAGACAGCTAGTGGGTGGACAGATAACTGCAGAGATGCTGGAGAAGTAGAGCACAGCTCAGAGAAAACAAAGGAGTATGGAAGACTCATCCCAGATCATGGAGAAAGGACCTGTCTCTGCTGATACAGTGTAGGACAAAAGGCATGGCAGCTCCAGACAGAAACAGCAGAGTGGACCAGCAGAACTGAGGACCACAAGAAGCCCACAGATGGATACTAGAAATTGCAAAAATCAATATATCATTTTTTTTCCTTAAAATAATTTATTCTGCAAGGGGAGCTGGAGTTATGGAGGAAGTCCTGGACAATGCCTATCATATTTGAGAAAGTTTAAGCAGGAATCAATTTGGAAGGAGATTAGTTGTTTGGGCCTCAGTCGTAGAGCCACTACAAAACAGCTATACTCAAAATTTCTGGTGTCATCTTGCCACAGCTATTGCATGGTAGATGACTATGGGTGACAGTCACAGAGAAGGAGAAATAAGGACATAGACCATCCAAGAATTTGAAGTCCAGGCTGGGGGGGCAAGGGGCCCTCTGCATCTGAGGTGGGAAAACAAGCCAGGTTTGTGCGGCCTTCAGATGTGAATGGGTCTGAAAATGCTGGCATTGTATCCAGCATACTGCTTGACCCCCACCTCTTCCCACCCAACTACCTTTAAATTTTTCTTATTTTTCTTTTCATTTTTTTCTTTTTTCCCTTCTTTTGCACCCTTTTTACTTATTTCTTATTTTGTTTGTTCTTTTCTCTGCCTTTTACCTAATTCTATCAAATTTCTTTTACTCATTAATATCGTCCTTTATGTAACATTTCTCCACTCCTTTTCATCTTTAATTTAGTTTTAAATTTTATTTCTTTATTTCTCCTCATCTCTAACCCTTATATATTTCCTAGTAAGAGGACTAAGTTTTATTAATCTTTAGATACTTAGTTGAAGCTATTGTAATACTGTTGAATTATTTTCTGTTTTTAGTGGAGGTAGAGCAGCATTTAGTAGATAATTGGTTTCTTTCTATTGTTTATATTATACTTATAGATGTCTTTTCTATGGTTAACTATAGCACAACACTAATTCTTTTTTAAGTTTATAAGTACTATTTAGTATACATAATACCTACATTCCTCATAGGAAATTTGTAAATGTATTTGATAGATCTTGATTCTTTCTTTCTTTCTTTCTTTCTTTCTTTCTTTCTTTCTTTCTTTCTTTCTTTCTCTCTCTCTCTCTCTCTCTCTCTCTCTCTTTCTTTCTTTCTTTCTTTCTTTCTTTCTTTCTTTCTTTCTTTCTTTCTTTCTTTCTTTCTTTCTTTCTTTCTTTCTTTCTTGAGACAGGATCTCCCTATATAATTCAGGCTGTCCCTGAAGGCACTATGTAGCCCAGTCTAGCCTTGAACTCAGAGATCCTCCTGCCTCCCAAGTACTTGGATTAGAGGCATGCTTCATCATGCTTGGCTTGATTCCTCTTTTTTTCCCATTCCCCTACCATCCCTTCAACTACTCTTCATCTCCTTACTTTCAAAGCTTAATTTCCATTTTATCCTTCTCTAGTTGATCTATTTGTGACAATGGGATATTGAGATATTGCATTACAGCTGAGTTAGTGATTATTAGATTTTTTCTTATAAGTTAATATTTATTTTATATAAATGAGTGCACCAGTATTTGGTGCATATATATTTATGATTGTTGTTTCTTCTTCATAGAGTTTTCCCTTCACAAGTATGTAGTGAACTTCTTTGTCTCTTTTGATCAGTCTTGACTTCAAGTTTACACTGTCTGCAAATAGAATAGCTATATCTGCTTTTTTCTGGGCTTCTGTCACATGAAGTATTATTTTGTATCTTTTGACATTCAGTCTATAAACTTATTTCTGAGTTAAATGTGTTTCTTCTATGCATCATACTTTTGGATCTTGTTTCTTGATCCACTATGCCAGTCTGTTTCTTTTGATATATATATATATTGACATCCTTATTATTGTCCTGTTGTTTGCTCCCTTTTCTCCTCCCTGTTTAATTTCTTGCCTTGCCTGGTGGATTCTTTCTATTGTTGTTCTTGGAATTGTGGTCTTCATGATTTATTTATAAAATATTCTTCAGAACATTATGTAGAACTGGTTTAATGTCATGAATTTTTTCTGGTGTTCTTTTTCATGGAAGTAATCTTATTTCTCCATAAATTTTGAAAGAGAGTTTTTCAGGATACATCAATCTAGGTTGGAGGTTTTGTTTCAGGACATGAAATACTTCACTCCAAGCTCTCCTTTCCTTAAGAGTTTGTGTTCAGAAGTCTACTGTGATTCTGATGGGCTTTCCTTTATTTGTGATTTGTTTATTTTCTCTAAAATCTTTTAATATTTGTTTATTATGCTGAATTTCTGGAATCTTATTATATCCCTTCAGCATGGCTAATTAGAGTTCTATATGCATCATTTATTTGTATGGCAAATTCTCTTTTCCATGTTTGGAAAATTTTCTTCTATTGCTTCTGTGAATATGATTTTTATGGTATTTGCACTGTCTTTGGCTTTCTATTGACTCTGATCAATTTTATGTTGTTTTTCTTTACATCATTTTGCAGTGTTGGATTGATATTTCATGATCATTTGCTATTTTTAAGATATTGTTGGGAGTATGTTTGTTTGTTTGTTTTGTTTTTTCATGGCCACTAACTGCAATCCTGTCTTCTAGATCTTGTTTTATTCAATTGGTTGAGCATATATTCAGTGCAATTTCTAACATCTTGGATATCTGTTTCAATTTTTTTCATGGATTCCATTTCTTTCCTATATTGTGCATTTCATCATTTTCCTAAGCCCCTGTTTTTTCTTAATCTATGCCTTTTCCAGATTCGTTAAGCATGTCCTTCATTTTTATTACTATTTCTTTTTTAACCTGAGATTATTTTCTATATAGCTTCATTTATTTTTTTAACTTCTGCTTCTATAATTTCAGAAAACTCAGATGTTTGGCTTTCAACTTCTTTTCTTTCATTTTCTACTGGAGTTGTCCTGGGTGAGCTGGGGGTCTGGGATTGCATTTATTTCTTCATCATGACATTTTTCTATGTCTTTATATTATTTTGTTTTCTGTGTTTATGCTTGTAAATTTCTCATGACAGATAGCATTATCATGAGTATTCAGGCTTCCCTAGGGAATATCTATTCCTCAGAGGTATCTTTTGGGCTAACATGGTTCTTGGTCTCTATGTCTGTCCCAAGATCCTACCTTTCCAATTTTTTAAGGATCAGAGGTTACTGTATATTTGGTTCAGCACCCAAACCTTTGGTATTGGACTATGGTTATGGTTATAACTCCAGATGATAGCAGCATTGTCATACAATGGAGAATAACTAATTACAATATGTATGCTATCTTGGCTAACGTAGTACAATCAGCAATAATAATAACATCAAGCACAGAATAGAGGTTGACAAAGTGTAATTAATCTTAATTTGGTACATTTGACCACAGGAGCGGGATCTATAATTATATAACAAAATCCAACATAAACCAATATCTTGTATGCAATGAGTTTCTCCTCAGTGGAGTGATTTTATCACATGGGGGTATTTAAGAGCCATGGGGGAAAAACAGAAAGATAAATGATGATAAATATAGTAGAGGCAAGACTGTAGAAAACAGGATGATCATCTAAGCTTTGAGAAATTGGAGAAGAGGGCAGGAGAGAAAGAATGAAGGAGAAAGCAAAAGAATATTGAAGCAAATGAGAAGGAAAAGAAGCAATGTTCACTTCCATGATAATAACATAAAATCAAGACAGATAGTTAAGGAGTGAAAGATGAGTAGATCAAAACAAAAATAAAAATAAAGACCTAAACAACCTAAAAAAGAGAGGGAGAAAAGGGAAAATTAAACAATGAAAAAATAATTAAACTTCCCTGGTGTTCACAGTTCTGTGGTAGTGTCCAAGGTAGGATCCAAAACCACGTTGCATAACCCTGCCAATTCTGTAGTAGGATTAGGTTTGGTACAGGGCTGGTCTTGGCTTCTGGGCGTTGGTGCCGGGGGCAGTCTTCAGCCAGTGGCTTCATGTATGTCTCTTGAAGTCCTGTCCATGTCTCCTTAGATTATCTCTGTGTCAATTTCCCAGTTGCTGTGGTGCCCTTAAACAGGGATATCCCAGGGCTGCACCCATACAATTGGCTCCTCCAGGTCTTTGCATAGCCTCCTCTGTTGTATCTCCATTGACATGTCTCTATCCTTTCATGAAGCTCATCACAGGGCTGGTGTGGGGCTGCTGTCACTCTTGATGATACAGCACATGGCTGCTTAGTTCCCTTTCAATCTCCTCTCAAATGTGTTGAGTGCTGACTTCCCAAGGCTGCTGTACTCCCATGTTTCTGCATCTGGTTCTCAACCCACTGGTTGGTACTTGCTTCTTTCAATACTTCCCCTGCACTGCAGTCCCTAAATTTGTTATTATTAGATGTTGCAGTTAGTCGCTAGGGTGCAAAACAGAAAAGAAAAATGGCAGTGTGGCCATCAGGAGGGACAAGTTTCCTGATTGCTCATCTTTGTGTGTGCTGATATAATTCCCTGCCATGCTACAGCTTCCTCTGCATAGAGGAAGACAAAAGAGACAAAGGGCTGTATATCCCAAATCTATCCTTGAGTTGGGTGCACTTTTGCAGTTCATCAGTTTCTTGGAGACTTTCCACTATGGTGATTCTCAGTGAGCAGACAGCAATGCTGCTGGTAGCCCTGTGGGGTAATATGTTGTTTTATAAAGTCCTGTGCCTATGTCTTGTTTGATCTACGAGTCTCTTATTTCAGATTTATTTTGACATTGGGATGTATGTTCCTCCCTTTCTTCTAATGACCTGTGTTTTTAACTGATTTTTTTCTGAGTGGCTCCTCTTTTATTCAGCCATGTTGAATCCCTTTGTATGTTATTATTTCTGATGGAATCTCAATATTTAGTTTGTCTTTAGTGCTATTCTTATTCCTGATTTTGCTGCTATGGACAGGATGGCATAGTTGCTACTATTAACTGTTTTCTCTATATGCCATTATCAGTAGTGTCATTGTTTCACTAACAATATTGTAGTTTAGTCCTAGAGAACAGGGTGCTGGGCTAATTGCATTGCACCTTCCCTTCCCATATTGACAGAATTCTTTGTATCTAGAGGAAATGACTTATAGTTAGTCATGCTCAGAGCACAGCAATGAAAAGCAGACATTAAAGAAATCTTCATACTACCATGTTTCCCAAAAAGAAGACCTAGCTGAAAAATAATCAGCCTTGAAAAGTAAAGATCAAAAAGGCCAGAAGGAAACAATTTTAGAAGCTGTTAGTGAAAAGGAACAAATCACGTCTAAAGATAAGCTTATTAGAAATAAAGCAGATTTCTCAAGAAAAACTAAAGCCTGGGAGAGTTTGGAGTAGTGTTTCAAACCCCCCCAAAAAAATCTGACTCACACTGATATATCTTGAAAAACTACAGTATTTTCCAAGTTGATGGAGAAATTAATTTTTCGACAAAGAATAACATAAGAAATTTATGATAACTAAGTCAGTACTATAGAAAATTCACAAATATATTCCTAGAAAGAATCAATGAAGCCAAATTTGCCTAATGTGTAATAAAATGAATACACCAGGAAAGGTAAGCTGTTGGGAAGTGAAAAAGGGAACCAACAGGAAAACAATGAAGTGACAGGACTGTGTCAATAACTTTCAGTAATTACACTCAATGTGAATGGTCTCAGTTGTCCAAACAAAGGTCACCATTTGACAGAATAGATAAAAAAAAACCAAATAGAATCTTACTTAAAAATATACATTAATTCAAAATATAATTCATAGACTAATAATTCAAAGGTAAAAAATAATATCCCAGGCATTGGTAATATGAAAATAGCAAGAGAAGCTGTCCTATTTTTAGAAAAAGTGTAAATCAGTCAAAAGTAATCAGAAAAGGCAAAGAAGATCACTGTATATTGGTTATGTAAAAATTCAACAGGAAGAGATAGGAGTTATAAGCATGTATGCACTGACAATCATCGCACCCAACTTCATAAAACCAACACTATTGGACATAAAAGATAAGATAAATATCACTGTATTTTAGTTAGAGACCTCAATACTCACTGTCACAAGAGATGAATTAGGCAAAAATCAACAAAGAAATGGAAGAATCGATCAAATCTTTGAACAAATGAACTTAATAGATACCTACACAGTGTACCAGCTAACAACAGCAGACTACACATTTTTCTCAACAGCACTTCAAACTTTAAAAAAAAGAGACCACAATATAAAGCATATAAAGTGCATAAGTAAATATAAAACAACTACAATCACGTTGTGCATATTATCAGTTTGTAGATCAATGAAACTAGATATAAAAGAAACTGCAGAAATTATGCAAACATGTAGTGATCAAACAGTATGACCTTGAATACCCAATGTGTCACAAAAGAAATCAAGGAAAAAATTTACATAGTTCCTAAAATCAAATAATAATGCCAATATAATAAATGTCCAATACAACAATGTTCTAGAGGACACAATAAAGGCAATTGTAAGAGGGAAATTTATACCTGTAACTGCCATATCAGAAAAAGAGAGTGAACTAATATAACCAAATGATGCACCTCAGTGTTATAGAAAAAAAGAACAACCAAACTCAAATATAGTAAAAATAAGAAAATTATACTGACCAGAGAAATTAATAAAATGAAAGCTGAAATAACAATATAAAGAATAAATAAATTCAAGAGCAATTTTTTTTCAAATAATAAACAAAAATAGACAAACTCTCACTCAACCTTACCAAGAAAGTGAAAGACCCAAATCAATACAAGTGAAATGAAAAACTATAATACATAAGGTCCTAATAATATAATTGACAATGTGAAATAGAAAGAAAAGGAATAAAGGTGTAGGGAAAGTAGGAAGGGTAGGGGAAAGTCAATAAGGGAAAAGAAAAAAATAAGAAAATGAAAAAATGGAAATAAAATATTTATGAATGGGAGGGGAAGAGGGGGCTGAAGGGAGGGCAGGGACAAGGAGACAAAATGAGAACCAAGACCTGTCATGTAAAGGTGCAAGATCCCAGTGATGAATGTAACTGTATTGTATAACTAAAATGTACCAATAAACTCAATGAGAGGGAATAAAAAAAGAAATGAAAAAGGCAAACTCAAAATAGATATGGCCAAAATACAGAAGACTATTAAAATTACTTTGAAAATCTATGCTGCAATAAATTGCAGAGTCCAGAAGAAATGGACATCCCTAAACACATATGAATTAACAAAACTGAACAAAGAAGCTATAAAAAACCTTAAATAATACAGTAAAGGACAATGTAATTGAAACAGTAACATAAAACCTACGAATTTAAAAAAGGCAAGAACCAGACAGATTCACTGGAGAATTAAAAAAAAGTTACTTCAAGAAAGATCTAACTCCACTACCTCTCAAAGAATTTAATGAAATTAAAAGGGAAGGAATAATCCCAAAGTCAATTCTGGAAGCTAAAATTACCTGATTTCAATTTCAGACAAGGTCATAAGTAAAAAAGAGAAACAAGGCTACTCTCTTTAATGAATATAGACACAAAAATCCTCAGCAAGATACTAGCTAAGAGAAGGCACCAGATCAATAATAAAAAAGAAATCCACCAGAACCAAGTAGGCTTCATCCCAGGGGAATATGAGTGGTTCAATTTACACAAATCAATAAATGTAACACACCACATAAACAGAAGCAAGGATGAAAATCATATGATTATCCCACTAGATTAAGGAAAAAAAAAACTTTTGTAAAATCTTGATATGAAATAGAAAAGCAATATTATTCACAGTAATACCAAGAAAAATTAAATACATAGGAATCATCCTAAAAAGAAATAAAAGGCCTATACAGTGAATATGACAGTATTATGAAAAAGGATGTCAAAAGAAGGCTTTATAATGTAGAAAGATATCTCTAGTTCTAGACAGAACCAGTTTTGGGAAAATGATCATATTTCCAAAGTGGTATACAAATTTAAATCAGTTCAAGTAAAATACCAACAAGATTCCTCACAGAACTAAAAAATAAAAAGAGTCATAAAATTCATGTGGAACCAGAAAAGACTAAGAATATCAAAAGCAGTTAAAGGCAATAGAAGTAAAGCAAGAAGGCATCACAATCCCAGATTTCAAGTTATATTACAAAGCTACAAGGATAAAAACAGCATGGCCCTGGCACAAAAACAAATATGTAGTAAGAGGGAATAGAATATAGGATTCAGAAACAACTTGAAGCATATGCAACTATCTTGTCTTTGAAACTGGAGCCAAAAATATATGCTAAAGAAAGATGATCTTTTTAATGCATCATCCTGGGAAAACTGCCCATTTCTGGAATATTGTTTGAAGCCCCATATCTCTCACTATGTACTAAACTAAAATCAAATGGATCAAATGTAAATGTTAAAGTGAAAGCCTTAATATGATGGAGCAAAAACAGATAAACCCTTGCAGGCATGAACAAAGGTAAGGACCTTTTAAAGAGAACACCAATTGCTCAAGAAATAACATGAAGAATAAACACATGGGATCATATTAAATTAAAAAGCTTTTTCAGAGCAACAGAAATAACCAACACAGTGATGTTACTACATGCAGCGTGGGAAAAATATTGAGGAAGCTATTTCTCAGACATGTATACAGTATACATAAAAACACAATTAATTAGACCGTCCCACTCCCCCCCAAAAAATGTTCAGCTGAAACAAACAAAAATTTCTCAGCAAAGTACAAATTGTAAATTTGTTCAATGTCTCTGGCCATTAGAAAAATGCAAAATGAAACAACATTGAGATTTCATCCTACTCTAGAAAGAATGACTGTTATCAAGAAATCAAATAAAACAAATGCTCAGGCCGGGAATTTAGCTCAGCGGTTCGGTGGCCTGCCTTGAAAGTGCAAGGACCGGAGTTCAATTCCCTCTACAAAAAAAAAATGCTGGTGGAGGCTGGGGGAGGAACTCTTCTACCTGGTTTTTGGGAACATAGCTAGGGTAGGATAATCACTATGAATATCAGTATGAGGATTCCTCAAAAAAAAAAAAATTTCACCTGACCCTGCTCTTTCCTTTCTTAGCATCTTCCTTAAAGAGTTAAAGACACGATGTTGCAATGATAATACGTACTCCTGTTTAGAGAAGCACAGCGCATAAGAGCTAAACCTGTGAAGCAGCGTATATACTAATCAACAGGTGAATGGATAAAGAAAATGTAGTATTTCTATATAATAGGGTGATACCCTGCTGTAAAGAAGAATAAACTTTAGTTAATTTAAAGAAAATAGATGCACCTTGAGACCACAATATCAAATAAAATAAAGAAGACACATAATCTTAAATGTGTCAGTTTCTTTTATATGAGAAATCCAAAATATAAATAACTAAAAGAGAGATAACAGAAAAGAGAACTAATCCTATTGTGAAAGCAAAATGGATCAAGAGGTGGAGGGAGAATGGAGCGAAGAGACAGGGGAAGAAAAATGAAGTAAGAGGTGTTCCATACGTGTACCAACCCCGCGTGATGAATGCAGCCTTGTGCTATAAATGAGACGTAAACAGCAATAAACTTCGGCTGATCATTACCATGGCGATGGCCACTGCTGTGCAGAAGATTCTGTCTCTCTATTTTCTCGCTTGGTGGCTATTGCATAATGGCAGGTAAGGCAGATAGGCTGATTGAGCTGGCATAGTGTTTAAATCTCTAATTAAGTCTTATTTTCAAGGAAACATGGCCATTATGTACTACATAAAATGTACTAAAAAATAAAAATTTAAAAATATCTAAACTTGTGTTTAGTAGATCTTGAACACAATTGCATTGTAAGTAATAATTACTTAGTTATGTGATGTCCACAGCATGCTTAGACTCAGGTCAAGACGTAGATCAATCAGATAGAGTAGCTGTGCCTTAGAGGCCCTGAAAACTGTTTCAAGGGGGCTATGTTCCTATCAAAGTCATATATGCTCGCTAGCCTCTTAAACAGTAGATTTGGCCTTTTATTCTATTTTAAAACTACAGTCATACGACATGTCTTTTCATTTAACGTTACTCACATGAGTTTGTGATCGTTGTAAAGTGTGCTTGTGATACATTCATTTTTATTGAGATAGGCTGCTCCATTGCAGAGATATACAATTTATCCTCCCAGTCTTTTGTTTGTAGACTTTGAGTTGTCCTTTCTGTTGCTGCTTATTATGATTAGCGCTACTGTAAATGTTCTTACAAATATTTTTGATTCCTTACATGGTAACACACGATTTTATCTATACAGCTTCATGTCTCTTTCAATAGCATGCTGTTCCACACATATATTTGATAATTTTTCTCTAGCATGTGATTCCCACAAGTTTTATTAGCAGCATTCTATGAAAACACAAATTTATTATCTTTTCCAAGATGTAATTTCTTCCAACTCTCTTATTCATGCTGAAGCTCCAAAATGTGCCTTAATACTGCTATTACGGGAAGATAACTGGCCACTAGAGCGCTTCAAGAAAGATGTGATTCTGATGCAGTGATTCATCTTCTCAGGCTTGGGTGTAATTTCTTTTTAAATATGGAAAATTCAACACTACTAATTCAAATGAAGATATTAGAAATTGCAGAATTAAATGATAATAAAAGGCATACAATAATAATGGTAACGATGCAAGAATAATTCTCCTGAGGTAGGTTTTCCAGCACAGCTATAAATTTAACATAGTCTGGACTCAAGCTATTTGGTTAGAACTTCAGTTCTGCTCTTGCCCAGACTTAGTTTTCCATGTTGCAAATGGGAATAATAAACTACATATTTTGGAAGGAATAGCGTGAACGGGGTAGCATGACGAACTAAGATTCTATCTGGCAAGCACAAGTCATTTCTTCAAAATTATTACAATCATTATTATTGACTATGTGTATACATTATTTCTTTTTCCTTTTCTCTCAAAATAGTTATATGTATCCCTAAGTTTATATAAAGTAACTTTTTATTTTATGTTTAATATTGCAGCATTCTGTGCTTAATGTGGCTTTTTTTTAAAAAAAATATACATTTTATTTCATAGGTCATTAACTTGCTTTTTTGCGTGCCTCTTTTTACTAAATACATGAGTTTATTTTGTCTTAGTGCACCAAAGGCAAATCTAGGTGGAAAAAACTTATAGTGCATTTTAAAGGTTCAAATACAAAGGCCTACTTAAGTGAAATAATTTACCCAGGAAGTTATACCTTTTGAATTAGGAAAGTTAGTGATTCTTTTCTGAAAGCTAAGCTGTCTTTTGCTATTTTTTGCTGCCTCCTGTGGCTTAACAGAAAAATTCAGTCTTTATTATACTCGATGCTTAAAAATTTAATCAGTACATATTTTGGTTTAGTTGAATACTGATGTTCTAGATAATTTCTGGACAAAAACAGTGACAATCCTTGACCCATTTGAAGGACTAAGTTTTGATTCCAATGTTTTTTATTTTGAGATTGAATAGCTGGTAGAGAATTGGCTGGAAGCAAGAAAAAAAAAAAGGAAATCCAGCAAAAATAACTCAAACAATGAAGTGAAGATTACTATCTTTTTGTGAAGGATGTTTCAGCTATACTGAAACTCACTTGTTATAATTTAAAAAATAGTTAATAGGATATTAAGATCTTCTCACTCATGTAAAGATTGTGTCAGCATACCCAACATGTCTCTCTCACTAAGTACAACTAGAAATCAGAAGAATCTGAAAACCGAAGACAGTAATAGAGAAGAAAACAGGATTTATAACTACCGCTAAATTGGTACTCAGTCTTTCTCCTTCCCTTTTTCCTTCAGCTTTACCTGTCCTGGATTTAAAGCTAGTACACTGCTCAGACAGGGAAAAGCAATGTGGAAAGAACTTCCAAAATATGTCTGGTGCAAGCACAGGGAGTGTGACCGTTTAGGAGACAGAGCCAATGGGAGGGAACCCACAAATTCCACTGTTTTCTCTTAACTCTGCCTCCAGGAAATCTCACATTGCTGCAGCACAGAAGCAGTGTCAACTTATAACATGTCTACAATCCCAGCGCATGTGTGTGGGTTTGGAAAAGTGCAGTGCAATGACTAGGCTGTCTTTTCCCTCTATTTTCTTTATCCCCCCAGTAAGTTTATTGGGACATTTAAAGCAAACAACACAGGTACATTTATCATTGGGATCTTGTACTTTTATCTGACATATCTTGATTCTTGTTTTGTTTTTTTTACCTCCATGCCCCTGCCCTCCCTTCACCCCCTTCACCTTCCCTATTTGCAAAGACTTTGTTTTCATTTTTTCACATTTTTTATTTTCCCTTATTCCATTTCCCCTCCCCTTCCCACTTCCCCTTTAGCCATTTTCTTCCTATTTCACACTATCATACCATTTGCCATACACTATTATACCATTTGATTCCCTCTACTTTCTTGATATTTGGCCCCAGAAACAGATACAGTCACAAAAATGGTTATGAGAACAGGGAAATGAAGTGAAGATTTTGCTCTCTGAAGATCGGGGAGAAGCTCGCTTTGGCTCAAGAAAGTGTCAGGCAGGATATTGGGGGGATGAAGAAATCTTAAAGAAACGATCCCATATAATTATACAAGCCACTGTTCACAGACTAGACTGGGCACTGAGTGTGAATTTAGGACTATCTGAACATAGCTACAACGGCGTTGAAAGTTGATTTGCCTTTGGAATCCATATCCGTAAGTAGAAACCTGGCTGGTGGACATAGTTTGATCTATTATCTTCTCAACATGATGATAAATGCTCTAAACAATACTCTGAGACCCATTAACATAATATTCCAAACACCCAGTTATAATCCATAACTGCTTAACATAGGAACATGAAACCATGATATTTCATAAAAGGAAAGAAAATAAACTATTATCAAAACAGAGAGCATAGAGTTTTTGAAATTATCACATGTATTTTTAAGTAGATAATATTAAAAGAGGCCAATAAATGAGAATGAATATTTTGGAAACAGATGATTTCATGAGAAGAGATAGAAAGTGTAGGTATGAAGAAAATAAAGACTTTACAAATGAAAAACACAATTCTAAACTTAAAAAATAACTAGATAGAGCTAACAATAAATTCAGATCACAGAAAAATGAGTTAATAAACATAAAGATGCGTTTATAGAAAATATCCAAACTGAAAAAGGAAATAAATAAGGCAACCTCTGGGACCAGCAAGATAAAGCCAAAGACACAGTTCAAATTACTGCCATTGGGATGTCAGAAAGAAAGGAGAAAGAATGTGGCTGTGTGGAGGAAACAGGAGAGAGATGGTTTCAAAGGTTGGTGAAATATGGAAGTTTAAAAATTTAAGAATTTCAGGAAATTTGAACATAGTAAATTCAAAATATGCAGGTTCTGCTATAATGAAACTACTAAGGACTTAAAACAAGAGTGAAATAAATATTAAAAGAATGTATAAAAAACAAAGCACAATTCACAGTAATTGAAAGGGTAACAGTAATTGAAAAAAGTGTAGACTTCTCAAAAAAAGACCAGGTGGGAGGAAAATAATGAAGTATTATTTATAAAGTTATGAAAGTAAAGAATCCCACCCCAGAATCTTTACCAACCAAAGTGTTCTTAAGGAATGAAGTGTAAAAAATATATTCCTAGATGAAAGGAAAAAAAATTTCAACAGAAAAATTTCTGCCAAATAATTCAGATACCCAACAGAAAAGTTCAGTGACTGGGTATCTTTAAATAGACTAGTTTCCTCATCAGAAATTATTTAAAACATGAAAACAAAAAATATACATCATCTTCTGAAGTTTTCAATATATGCAGATTTAAAATGGGAAACATAAAACCAATAATACATGGACAAAGGAACACACATATTGCTGCCTATTTAAAAAGATGCGGGTAGCTTAAGTTCAGGCTGCCTTACATGTATATACGCAAAATCTGCTGTGCATAAGTCCTTTTGCCCCTTTCATGTTTCTGGCCTGAGGATTGTGAAGCTGATGTAAAAATGCTGATAGTCTGAAATCTGCTGTTTCTGAGAGGCATAAATTGCATTTTTCTCTGATTCAAAAGTTGGTGCCCTTAATACTCATCTTTAGAACTCTGGTGGATTATCTGCTCTTACTATTTGGACAAGAACCTCAGACATTCAGATCTTTCCACAAACTAGGGAAAATACCTTGTATAAATGAATCTATGATGTCAGAAAAACATGTCAATTCACTAAACAGATATGTAAGTCCAAAGCAGCTACAAGCCTCATAAGGAGAGCTTTGATATGGATGAAACAAAACTGATAAGGTGAAAAATAAAGTGCACAATGCTTTTTTACAAATATCTATGTTATTTATTAATAAAACAAATAGACTGTCAAAAAATATAAGAACTAAGCAATACTATAAAAAATGCAATTCACTGACATTCACAGAACATTGTGCATAATAGTAGCAAAACATGAATTACTTTGAAGTGCACAAGAAACCTTCACAATTAAAGCTTAATGTTAATTATGAAACCATCCTTAATAAAATTAGTTTTCAGAATCACATTTGAAATATAAAACCTGATTAAAATCAAATAAAAAGAAATGAAATACAGAAAGCAAAATGGAAATCTCCATTAAAACAGATCTAAATAATACATCAGACAAAGAAGTCTCAGTAAACACTTTAAAAAGTTTTTAACCAAATAAAAATAAAAAGTACAACTCCAAGAAGTAAATAATGCAGCTCAGTGAGGGAAATTTATATTATAGTAATGTATTAAAATTAATAAGGTTAAAATTTTCCATTTTAGAAAACTAGAAAATGAGAAAAAGATGAACCTAATGCAAGCAACTATAAGAAAGAAGTAAAAATAAAACCAAAAAGTGAAGATTTTAAGAAAGGATTTTAAAAGTCAATAAAAATGAGAAAACAAAAAAGGGAAGTATATTTTATAATATCAGGAATAAAAGTCATACTATTAAATGACATTAAAATAATTTTTTACTGTGCCCTTGAACTAGACAATTTAGGTAAAAGTGATCAAATTACTGAAAGACACAAACTATCATGACTCACTGGAGAAGAAGCAAATAACCCAAATAATAATTAAAATTATTCACATAAATATTACAAGTCCAGATAGTTTCACTGGAAAATTCTACAAAATATGTGATTATGTTGTAGGAATATCCTAACATGCCCCACCCCACCCACCCTACTATTGCAGCTAAATTGTTAACTACAACTAATTCCTAGCCAGCTGTGACCTTGGTTCTCAACACAGGGTAGCAGAGGTGACAGACAAAGGACTGATCTCCTTGAAGATGGCACCAACACTCTGGAGGAGAGTTTTGCATCAGGACTGAAGTGCTACCTTAGTGCAGAGATTAGGTAAGAGACAGCCATGGAGATAGACTCAGAAAGAGTGAGGTGGAGGTAGAGCTCCCGAGAAAAACTAAAGCTCAGGCCAGAAACATCATATACCCTGCATGCATTCTGTGGCAAGAGGTCAGGTTTGCTTGGCATAGCCTTCAGACAGGACTGAATCTAAGGTGATGGGCTTGGGTGTAATGATCTGACTGAACTCCCACACTGCTGCTTATATCCTGGAGATGCCAGTGGTCTGATTTACTGTAGATCAATTATCTGGGTTACCTAAATGTCTACATTAAAATCATGGATCTGCTTTGCTTTTGTTAAGGGTGATCCATGAGTGATTCTTAAATGTTGTCAGTCTGGTTTATATTTCATGCTATTATTACTGACTTTACTACTATAAAGAAGGTGACACCCTTGTTGCTATCAATTGGTTTGATGCCAATATCTGGAAGTCTGAAGGTCATAGATAATACAGTGGCCCATTTCTGGAAAAACAGGTACTGGAAAAACTGTAACTTCCCCTCCCAATAAAAAGGATGTAGTTAGATCCAGGGACAGAGGTAAATGCCAGTTCTTAGGCACGCCCAGAAGACATCTCTGGAAAAAGCTATCCAGTTTAGTCAACCAACAAACCTGGCACAAAAAAAAAAAAAAAAAAACAAACCAAGAAAAGAGAGTAAAATGAGAAAAGAAAGGAAGAAAATGTCTCTCCAAAATCCAACTCTATCAGGGCTATTCCTGGAAGAATCAAGGGGAAGAAAATCAAATCCATAGAGCAAAAATGTCTGAATGGATATCAACATTAAATTTGGTGAATTTAAGTAAGATGTAACCAATCAGATAATATTTCTAATGAAACAGTTGATCAGCAAGTCTAGAGCAGACAGGAATACAAATCTAGCAGAACTAGAGGAAGAGATGCAAAGCATGAGTGCCCAGCATAGAAAAAATAGAAATCTATAAAAAAATTTTCATATCAAAATCCAGGACAGGGCCAGGGATTTGGCTCAGTGGTTCTGCTGCCTGCCTTGAAAGCATAAGGTCCTGAGTTCAATCCCTGGTAGAAAAAAAACCAGGACATTAAGAACATGACTGAAATTATGGGCAACAGAAACAACCAGTGTAAGGACAAAGTATAAGACCTAGAATACAAGGCTATGGTTGGTGATTGCTTTACAAAAAATATCTTTTAAGAAACAAGAGAATATAAAAATGGATCCAACAACTGTAAGATGACACAAAGATGACTAATTCAAGAGTAATTGGAACTAATAAAAATCAGAAGAAAAAAACAAAGGTCATAAAAACATGTTTACAAAGGTAATAGCAGAAAAGTTTCCAGAAAAAGAAAAAGAATTTAACATATAGATAAGTGAGGCATTTAGAACCCCAACAGCCATGATCCTGGAAAGGAATCCACTCTGTGCTCCAGCATAATTAAAATGCCAGAAATCTGTACAAGAATAGAATCTTAAAGGTTGTTAAAGAAAAGCAACAAAACACTTATAGCATAAAACACATCACTGTTACAACAGACTTTTTATACAAATTTGAAAGAAAATAAGAGGTTGGAATGCAATGTTTCTAGCCATAAAAGAATAAATTCAAATCCAGAATAATATATCCTAAAAAATTACCTTTAAAATGAACAGGTAAATAAGATATTACCATAATAAAGAACACCTAAAAATTCATGATTACCAAACCAAAACTTGAAAATATTATCAAGGATATCCTAGGAAAAGAGAAAGAAATTATTAATGCCCAAGGTCAAATAGAATACATGCAGTTGGTAGGGCAAGCAGTTAAGTAGAAAAGAATGAAAAGAAAATGGCAACAGAAAAATAATACAATGACAAGAATAAGTCAGTATCTATCAGTCATCATTACCAATGTGAGTGATCTTAAATTCACCAATAAATATACAAATTAGCAAATGGATTGAGAAACAAAATCCAATAGTATTGTATACAGAAACCATAGTAAACTCAGGAAGGAATGCATGGACAAAAAATCAAAGGATGGAAACAATATTCCATGCAATGGGAGTCAGTAAGTATCTAATTTTCAGACAAACTATATTCAAACTAAAGTTGATAAAAAAAGTGGTTAAAAAAAGCACTCAAAATAACACTCATATTGCTTAACATTACTATTCAACAAAACCAATTGCAGTTATAAAAACATATGTGACAAACTAAAGTTCACTTAACTTCATAAAACAAACTCTAGTGGTCATAAAAGTTCAGATAAACATCATTACAATTGTAGTAGGGTCTTCAAAAAAACAGATCAATTAAACAAAAAATATCAGAGTTGAAGCAAAGCTTTGAACAAATGGACTTAGTAGATATATACTGTATCCACCCAACAACAAAAAAATACATGTTCTTCTCAGGGGAACTTTGAACTTGCTTCAAAATAGACCATCCACTAGCTACAAAAGCATGCTAACTAAATGCAAAAGAATCAAATTTTACAATTCATATTATCAGACCAAATGGCAATGAAACCGGAACCACAAAAAATATGCAAATTTATGAAAATTGAACAATACAATCTTGAAAAATCAACTGGAGAGTTTTATACAGCCTGAGGCAATGGCAAAAGCATGAACAATATTTATTCCCCTGAACACCCATAGGAGAGGGGAAAAAAAAGAATGATGTGATGCTCCCACAATGGGCACCTGGTGTGCAGGGCTGCCCTGGGCAAAAAGGTGCACCCTGGAATTCTGATAGCCCAAGGGTGCTACTCACTTCCAGTGCCACTCTGCAGCCCTGAGAAAAAGAAAGGAAAAGCTGTCCAGTCACAGAAGATTGCCGGCTGCTGGTGAACAACCTGAGAGGATTTACGTTAAGAAGTAGAAACTGGGTACAGCCAAAGTGATCAGCATCCAGTACATGGGGCACCATTGTGGGCAGACACTTGAACTCTGATAGTCCAGGTACCACACCCCTTTTTACCCCAGGGCTGTTTTACTGCCCTGAGAGAAAGAAGGAAAAAGCTGTGCAGACACAGCAGACTGCCAGAAGTTGGTTAACAGGAAGAAAGGATTCATACTCAATCCTCTAGAGACCCAGTCCAGCAAAACTCTGCTCCCAGGACCATCTGGCACTATTAAAACATTCTCCAACTACAAAAGGCTGGAGATATGCCCTCTACTCTGTGACCAGATGTAAGTGGGCTAGTGGCCTTGACCAGGGCCAGGAAGGCACTGTGATGGTAGACACAAGCAAAGGGAGCCACAGCAGCTGAGACCTTTGTAGACAAGATCAGAGAGGGGAGACACCAGGGAGAGACATTACTGCTGTCTAGGAAGGGGCACCAACTCTCAACCCCAGAAGTCAAAAACAGCACCATGTCAAGCACCGATCTTGCCACAGAACTGACAAGGCTGCACAGCACATCTATGGGATCTGTCTCAGACACTAACACAGAACTGCAGACACCAGAGGAACTTTAGTATTTTTATTATCTTTCTTTTCTAGTGTTTGCTTGATTCCTTTCCCTGCTTCAATCTGGTTGGGTTGTGTGTGTTTCTTTTTTTCTGTTGCTATTGAGGATGGTGATGTCTAGGTTTTATAAATGTATACCTGTTCTGCTCTATGTGTCTTCTTTTTTTCCCTCAACTAAATCTCTTGATTTTACGAAACTTTCATGTAAGTGAGCAGTGTCTCTTGCCTTTTCATTTGCTTCCTCCTTAATGCTTCCTCTTCTGCCCTCACCTGCAATATCCCAAAGCTTGGGTGTTCATCCTTTGCCCTACAGCCTTGCTTCTATCATAGGTCTCCTCACTCATCTCTGTTTAGTACCCATCCCTTTTAAATTTCCCTCCCACAGGATAAAATCACCCTACCAAAGGGAAACAGACTCTATACTAGCTCCTGATTTAAGTTCCACCTTGTTATAAAATGGTAGAGCTTGCTCATATGGTTGAAAGTAACAAACAAGTAGGGGCCAGTTTATCAGTTGCTAGACTGTTAGATGCTATTGATACTAATAATTGTATTACATTATAAGGATATCATACCTGGTATAATTAGTGGTTCTCCAGTCTATGACAGAACTGCTAGTGTGTGGGGTCACAGCCACCACCATAGTCCGATACCAAAGAACTAAGTGCTGAGCTACATACATAGCAACCTCTCAGTCTCAGTAGATTGGGTAAGTAGGACCTTGGAATAAAGATAAAGCCCAAGAATCACCTACATCTAGAAGACATCTCTGAGGACCAGGAATTTCTCAGAGAAGCCTCAATAATTGTGAGCAAGCTTTCTACCATTAGGAAGATACAAGGAAAAACTCAGAAAATAAATCAATTTTAAAATATAAACAACAAGATGAAGACACAAAGAGCAACCCCAAACATCTAGCTCACCTAAGAAAATTACAAGAAAAAATGAGAGCTGTACCTTGCAAGCCCAAGGTCCTGAGCTCAATCCTGGTAAAAAAATAAAAATAAAAATAAAAATAAATAAATAAGAGAGAGGGAGAGAGAGAGAGAGAGAGAGAGAGAGAGAGAGAGAGAGACTGAGAGAGAGAGACAGAGGGGGGAGGGAGGGAGAGAGAGAGAGGACACTGGAAGTAACATGCTTGAAATTACTGAAATGATAGTTGTGGAAGTAAACAAACAAATAGGAGAGGCTATAGAGAAAATAATCATCCAAGTAAAAAAAAGTGACAATGAAATTGAAGGATATATTCAATGAAACTAGAGTAGAAACAAAAATATAGAGGAGCCTAAGAAAATGATAGAAACCAGGAAAACTCAACACAGGAAATAAATGAAATACATTAAACAGATACAAACAGGTATCCAGAAGATAAAAATCTCCATTGAAAGTATAGGCAATCATTCAAATCAGAGGGAAGACAAAATTTCAGATCTATAAGGCATGATTGCAGTTACTGACCATGAAAAGAAAGATATCTTAAAAACAACAAGAAACCATGAAAAATAAATCCAAAACTTGCAAGATGATGCAAAGAAAAATAATATAAGGCTGACTGGAGTCAATGAAAGAGCAGGAGAAAAATGCAATGGCCATTAAAAAAAAAAGAAAAAGAAAAACCTGTTCACAGAAGTAATGGCAGAAAACTTCTAAAACATGAAAAAAAGAATTGTACACACAAATAAGTGAGGCAAATAGAACTCAAAATACCCTTGAGCAAAACAGATCTACATCAAGGCATATAATAATCAACATATCAGAAATTCAGAACAAGAATTGAGTATTAAAAAGTATTAGAGAAAAGAAACAAATCACCTACAAAGGAAATCCCATCAGAATAACTGCAGACTTCTCAACATAAACCATTAGGACAAGGAGAGCTTGGAGTGAAGTATTCCAACTAAACAAAAACAACCTCCAACCTTGATTAATGAGTCATGCAAGATTATCTTTCAAAATCAAAGGGGAGAGAAGATATTTCTATGACAAAGAACAAACAAAGAAATTCACAACCAACAAACCAGCTCTAAAATTGTTCTGAAGAGCCTTTAAAAAATATAGAAAATGAAAACCAAAATTTCAAGAACACCAATAGAAAGAAGCCACCAGGCACAGCAAGGAGTTAAACACATTGGAAAGACAAGGAACTAGTAGCAAGAAAATAATATGATAGGTTTACACTGATATATGTCAGTTATAACCATCAATATAAATGATCTAATTTCACCAATTAGAAGAAATGGACTGCCAGAATGAGCTAAGAAAAAAGATCCAACAATATGCTGCATACAAGAAACACATTTAACACAAAAATAAATTCATAAACTGAAGGGAAAAGGATGGAGAACAATATTCAATGCAACAAGAATCCAGAAAAACAAAAGTTTCCTATTTGTAGGAAACACAAATGCTAAGCCAAGACTGATTAAAAGAAACAAAGAAGGTCACTACATACTCGTTAAAGGAAAAATACAAGAAGAGATTATATATATGTGTGTGTGTGTGTGTGTGTGTAATATACGTGTGTGTGTATCAGTGTACACAACTATATGAAATGAACATTAACAGACTTAAGAAATCTAATAAGCATGAATACAAATGTATTAGGGGATTTTAGCACCCCACTGTCACAAATAGACAGATCATTTAGATAAAAAAATAAAAAAGAATATCAGAACTGAACCATACTTGTGAACAAATGGACTTAGTAGATGTCAACAGAGTGTTCTATCCCAAAGCATCGGAATACAGTCTTCTCAATGGTACATGGGACATTCTCCAAAATAACCACATACTAGCCCATAGAACATACTTACATAAGTGAAAAATAACTTAAATCATCCAATGCATACTATCTGACCATAATGCAATGAAAATGGAAATCAACAGCAAAAAGCAAAACAAAACAAAAAAACAGAAAAATTCCATAAACACTTGGAGATTAACAAGCAATGGGTCACAGATAAAATGGAAGAAATTAAACAGTATCTACAATTCAATAACAATGCTGACCCAACATACTGCAACTTATGCGATGCAATTTAATCATTCCTAAGAGAGAATTCTATAACAATGATCTCTCATATCATGAAAACAGAGTGAATTCAAATAAACAATGTAATGGAATGTTAAACCTCAATGTTAACAATGTAATGCTAAACCTCAAACTTCTAGGAAAAGAAGAACAAGTCAATGACAATTCACATTCAAGAGATGAAATTATAAAGAAAGACCAGAAAAGAAATTAATGCAACTGAGAGTAAGGAAATAATACAAGGAATCAATGAATTGAAGAGTTACTTCTTCAAAAGATTAAACAAAATTGTAAACCCTTAGCTAACCTTATCAAAAAATAAAAGGAAAGAAAAAAACTCAAATTCATGCAATTAGAAATGAAAAGGACGAAATCACAACAGATCCTGGGAATCCAGATGATCATTGATATCTACTTCAAGAACCTTTACTAATAAGATTAAAAACACAGAAGAAATGGACAGATTCCTAGATATGTATGCATTACCAAAGCTGAATCAAGAAGACATAAAATTATAAACAACCTAATATCAGTCAATGAAATAAAAAAATAAATTAAATATTTATCAACAAACAAGAACCCAGGTTCTGATGGATTCACTACTGAAGTCTACATGATATTTAGAGATCTACTGCCAATTTTCTTCAAACTCTTTAGTGAAATAGAAAAAGAAGCATTACTCCCCAAATCATTCCTGGAAACTAGCATTGTCCTGATACCAAAACCTGAGAGCCATGAAAAGAAAACTACATGCCAACCTCACTAATGAACATAAATGAAAAAAATCCTCAATAAAATACTGGCAAACAGAATTCAAGAAATCATCAAGAAGATTATACAGTGATGATCAAGTAGTATGGGATGGTTCAATATATACAAATCAATAAATGTAGTACACCATATCAACAGAGTATAAGACAAAAATCACAGGATCATTGTAATGGATGTAAAGATAAGTATTTGACAAAGTCCAACACATATTTATGATAAAAACCTTACAGAAAATTGGAATAAATGGTCTCAAACTCTAAAAACCATCTATGACAAATCAACAGCCAACAAAATATTAAATTATCAAAAATCAAAAGCTTTAACACTAAAATCAGGAACAAGACAAGAATGTCCACTATCACCACTCCTGTTCAATGTAGTTCTGGAGGCATTAGCCAGAGCAATTAGAGAGGTACAAGAAATAAAGACAGGACAGGAAGAAATTAAATTATTATTATTTACAGATGATATGATTCTCTACATAGAAAACTATCTAAAAACTCCACCAAAATCTGCTAGATTTAATAACCAAATTAATTAAAGTAGCTGGATACAAAGCCAACACTCAAAAATCAATAGCATTCCTGTACACAAGCAATAAACTAACTGAAAAATAAGTTAGGGAAACAACCTTTCAAAACAGCATTAAAAAATGAAACAGGAATAAATCTAACAAAGGAAATAAAGGACCTATACAAAGAAAATTACAGCACTGAAAAAGAAGACTAAAGAGGATATCAGAAGATGGAAAGATATCCTCTGCTTTTGGATAGGAAAAATGTACATAATGAAAATGTCCATACTACCAAAGGTGTTATACAAATTTAATGTAATCCCAATAAAATAACCATTAGCACACCTCACAGAACTAGAGAAAACATTCCTAAAATTCATTTGGAACCAGAAGAAATCTGAAAATGAAAAACAATTCTGAGGGCATCAAAATCTCTGACTTGAAATTATAGAACAGAACTCTCCTGCTAAAAATAGCATGGTACCAGAAAAAAACAAAACAAAACAACAAAAACAAAAACAGACCTGAGGATCAATGGAACATACTGGAAGATGTGGAAACAACACCAAACACACTCAGCTGTCTAATCTTTGACAAAGGGGCCAAGTATGTTTACTGGAGGAAAGATAGCCTCTTCAATAAGTGATGCTGGGAAAACTGGCTGTGTACTTGCCCAAGATTAAAACTAGACTATGTCTTTCACTCTGCACTAAACTAAAGTCAAAATGGTTCAAAGATCTAAATATTTAAATAGAAGCATTAAGCCTGCTGGAAGAGAGATAGGTATAACTCTTGAGGACATAGGGGTAGACAACAACTTCATCGACAAAACCCAAACTGCACAGGAAATAGTGCAAAGGATTAACAACTGGGATCTCATCCTACTAAACACATTTTGGACCACAAAACAAATCACCAGCAGAGTAAAGAAGCAACCTACAGATGGGAACAAATTTTATCCAGTAGTTCCTCACATAAAGGAAGTATATAGAACATACATAGTAGAATTGAGAAAAATCAGACTCAATCCAACAATGGGCATTTGAAGAAAATAGCTTTCAGATGAAGTAGAAATGTCAAATAAATACATGAAAAAATGATCAGCATCTCTGGTAAATGGAGAGATGCAAATTAAAACAGCTTGAGATTCCATCTCACTCTTGAAAGTATGGCTGTTACAAAGAAATCAACCAACGACAAAGGCTGGCAAGGCTGTGGGGAAAAAGGAGCCCTTCTCCCCTGCTGTCGGGAGTGTAGACTGGTGCAAACATAAAAATCGGTGTGGAGATTTCTCAAAAAACTAGGATTAGAGGTCCCATTTGATCTAGCTGTTCTACTGCTGGGTATTTTCCCAAAAGAATTAAAAGCATCATATCACAATGATATATGTTTATAGCAACATAGTTTGTAGTAGCTAAAACTTGGAAACAAACCAAATGCCCATCAACTGATGAATGGATAAAAATTATGTGATTTTTTAATACAATGGAGTACTATTCAGCCATAAAGAAAAACATGAGACATTTATGTATGTAACCTGAGACCA
Organism: Fukomys damarensis; assembly: GCF_012274545.1. Classification (NCBI taxonomy): domain Eukaryota; kingdom Metazoa; phylum Chordata; class Mammalia; order Rodentia; family Bathyergidae; genus Fukomys; species Fukomys damarensis. The sequence continues at coordinate 5,638,277 of NW_022900941.1, read as the reverse complement.
CATTCTTAAGTGAAATAAACCAGACCCCCCCAAAAAAGACCCATATCTAAAAATATCATATTGTCTCTCTGATGTGAGAAACTAAAAGGGTAAATGAGGAACAAAGTGTATAATAGATAATACGAAAGAGGAAGAATTTTTCAAAAAGAAAGGGAAACTGAAAGGTGGAGGGGGCAAGAAATACAAAAGGGAAAAATAAGAAAAGAAGAAAAAAATGGAAACGAATTTTGTAAATAAGGAAGGAGGGAGTTTGAAGGGAGGGAAGGGGATTGTGGGAAAAAGCCAAAGCAAGACTTATCATGTACAGGTACGAATGCCCTTTGATGAATTTGATCATTATGTATATTTAAATTATAGCAATAAAATTAATTTTAAAAATGCAGAATAAAAAAGGACTAGTAGCAATAACATACAAAGAATTATCAATACTAAATAATGAGAAAATAAATAAATTAGGCAAAACACTCATATATATATATCACGTGATACTCATAAACTGATTTTCATGAAAAGGAAAATTATTATAAGAACATTTTTTGATGCTTTGAAAACAGACCATGTGGTATTCTTATACATTTATTTGCTGCTGGGAATGTGAAATGGTACAGCTATTTGGGAAACATTTTGGTGGTTCTTTTGGTTTTTTTAGTAAAAATAAACATATTTACCATATGACAACAATTCTATTTCTTGTAATTTTCTTATTAAAATAAAATTGCTCATGAAACTATACATGATTTTGCATAGTAATATTAACAATAATCTCTAAATATGATACCAATGAATATCTCAACATTTTTGAATCAATTATTCTGTGGAAAATCCACAATGGAAAAGAATTGAACAATAAAAATAAACTTTTAACTCATGCAAGATGTGGGTCTCAAAGAAATGGTGGTAAGTAAAAGAAATAAAATTCAAAAAGTTACCTAGGACATGGTTCCTTGAATATGAAATTCTTGAATAGACAAAACTGAGGAAAGATGAGAAGCTGCCAGCAGTTAATGTTGGGGAAGGAGGTGACAACCAAAAAGAGTACAAAAGAACGTGGGGGAAGTTGGACTGCTCGGTACCACATTTGTGGTCATGGTTCCTCTATCTACACATTAAAATTTATGGCACTACGTGTGGTGACGTGGGTTAGTTTTATTGTACACAAATTAAAAATTGTACATCAGAAAGGTAAAAAAGAGAGTGAACTAAGGTACAAAGATTAATGACATTTATATTTTGCTCATAAGTACATCATTGTGCATGAAACTGAGTCTCCTCAGAGCACAGCATAAATATGTCAGCTGAGTGGAAACGGCCAAGTAGAGATTCTCAATGGTGCCTAGTGTAGAAACGGAGATGAGAGGACCATAAGCTCTAAGGGAAGCTGGAGACAGCGATGCAAATCGTGAAGATATTGGTACCCCAAATGCACTCTTGAAGGCACTCAGAATTTTTACTTCGAAGATCCTGTTATGTTTTAAACAATATGTCTTCTGGGGAGGAGACTATAGGTTTACGATGTTTGAATTATTTCATGAAACTCCTGAGCCAACTGCTTCACGGAACTGTTAGATAGACTAAATCGATGTGAGGTGCCTGAGATGTGGTGGAAAGTCAACACGTATCAGCTATCATAGTAAAATGAATAGTGGCCTTTAAAGTACAATATATGGTGAATGTTTAATTTTTAAAAATCAGATATGGCAGTAAAAGCCACGTTGCTATCGATCCCCCTTACTTTAAGCACACGTAATCCCATTGTCCTTGCTACTTTCTGGAGCGGTTCTGGAAGTCCGCTTTGGTGGGTGTCTTTACAAGGCATGATGAAAGTGAAAGCTTCTGCAGGGAGTCATTCAGCAGCAAGGCACACTTGTGACAATATTATTGACTGGACCAGGAACTGGGCAACTTCTGGCTCTTCCTCAACATCAAATGACCAGGCAATGCAAACATTTTGAATCAATTCATTGCACTGAGGCAGCCACTACAGCACAACTAAAGGCACTCAAAAGATTTCTAGAACTTCTTCAGAAACTGGCAAGAGCAATGGGATAAGTATAGTCAAAGTGCGGGGTTGTAATTGGAGGGGGATTAAAGCAATATGGCTTTTACTGGAATAAGTTTCTAAATTTAAATATGCAACATTTTTCAATCACACCTTATAGATCCACATCCTAATCTCTAGTATTTATTAATATGCTGTTTTATGAGGCAAAAGGGATTCTGTAAACATTGAAGATCCAGAGATTAGCTTGGGTTATCCAGATAGGTCACACACAATGACAAGAACCCTTACATTTAAGTGAAAAGGAGTCAGGAGAGTCCATATCAGTCAGAGAGAATTTTTTTAAGATACTATGCTGTTGAAATTGAAGATGAAGACAAGATCAAGAACAAAGAGACCTCTGAAACCTGGAAAAAGCAAGGAGATAGAATTCCCTTCTTACTCCAGAAGGAAGGCAGCCCTGTAGAAACATTGATTCAGCTCACAGAGATACATTTCAGATTATGAACATACGAACTGCATGATAATAGCTGTGTGTCATTTTAAACCACTAACTTTGGGGCAATTTGTTGCAGAAACCTGTGTGATTTACACAAATAGGTTTTTTCTACTTTTGCTCCAACTTGTAAAGTCAACATTTTATTCTTTTCTAAATACCTTTTAAATTTTTCTACTATCTTTCTTTAAAAAGTAGGTGTGTAGAGGTCACCCATGAATGTATTATGTCAGCGGATTGAAGCTCGAGCTCTGCAGGTGGCCGAACCTGGATTCTAATCTGGACTCCAGTCCTTTCCAGCACAGTGATGTGGACAGGCCGCCTGCGTTTGCCTGCTCCTCAGGATGCACGAAGATGCTTCATGTGGTGGTCATGAGAAGGAAGTGAATATGGCCACAAGTATACTTAACACAGAATCCCATTTTAGTTGTTGGTTATTAAACAACTATAATTTTATAATACTATTCTCCGATTTAATATAATTAATGTTGTCTACTATCCTCACTGAATAGACGAAAGAACTGAAGCCCAGAAATCACAGAAGGCTTGAGCAAGTCCGTCAGACACATTGTAGCATATGTAGTACTAGAATCCACACTTTTTGCCCCAATTTGAAAATTTCCTTATATAATTGAATATCTTGGTTGTTTTACTTCAGAAAATTTTGAGAAGGTAGGTAATTCTCAGTCTAGAAGGTTATGGCTCCTGAACATCTTGTAGAAATCGTTGTTCTGTCCTCTCATTGAAACTTTACATTCCCTTAGTCCAGTCTTCTTTATCATGTGACAAAATATTCTCTTCAAAGTTTCCTTTTCATATCTTAATTAAAAATCAACTCACAGTCAAATTCTCTCCTTTCCACTCGTAAACATAGAGAATTATTTCCTTCTCCTTCAGATGCCTTCTTCTAAATGTGAAATGAGAACATGGCAATCCCCAGATATAAAACCATGCTTCTCAAAAAAAAAAAAAAAAAAAAA
>NW_022900941.1:5606758-5634492 GCF_012274545.1 Fukomys damarensis | reverse complement strand
CTCTCTCTTCTGTTTTTTTTTTTTTTTTTTTTTTTTTTTTTTTTTTTTTTTTTTTTTTTTTTTTTTTTTTTTTTTTTTGTATTGGAGCTGGAACTTGTGAGGCAGGCAGCAGAAGTACTGAGCTCAATCCCCAGCCCTCAGCTCCACTGTTTCGAAAGCACCTCTGGTCTATAACTTCAGTTTTCAACCAGTGAGTAGAGATGCAAGGCAGAAGAGATTGACAGCTGTATTTTTCCTTACTTTGGAAGTTAAAAAAAATCTATATTTACTTAGCAATTAGCTGCCTAGAAGTTGTGATGTGTGAAATGTTCTCAAAGACAGATCCTAAATACTACTCATGGATTATTTTCACAGAAACCTGAATTCCTCAGATATCCCCAGGAGTGTTATAGCCTCCAGGTTCCACACTTTGTCTCCTTAAACAAATGCAGTGAGGCTCCTTGACCTAGAACCCCTTTCATGTCTCTGTCCTTAGCTCTGAAACTTTCTCATAACCTTCTTTATGTATCCTTCACTCTAGCAGTGCGGATTTGTAATTACCTGAAATGGACTGCATACTTTATTCCTTCAAATTCACATACTGAAACCCTAACCCTTGCAGTGTTGAGATTTGGAGATGAGGCCTGGGGGTGGCAATTACATCTCAAGAGTAACAGTCTCAAGGGCTGAGTGCCCTCCGACGAAACCTGGGAAGGCCACCTTCCCTTCTTTCTTTCCTCACAGCATCAGGGCGGCCCTCTGGAAACCAGGAAGGGGCTTGCCTCACTCTCAGCAAACCAGGCAGCACCTTGGTCTTGGATTTGACCTCCAGAATGGCGAGGAATACATTTCGGTTGTTGAAGCCCCTTGTCTCGGTATCTGGCTGGCTTAGACATTACCTGTAAATGCCATACTGTCTCGTGCTGCTTTTCCATTGTGTGTTCACTGGATGCCATTTGTCCACTTTAAAAATCTTAAGTAGTTTAACCTGTGATGGTGCGATGATTGTGTCAAACCTGGTTAAGAAAAGTTTAGCTCAGTTGGCTCAGCAATTCCACAACCTAGGGCATGGATGATCCCCTGGAGGACTGCTCCTCCCCTGGACGATATAGAGGGGAAATAAGGCAGGTTGAAGCTGCCTCGGTTCCTTTGGAGGAGCTCCGTCCTCACCTTGGGTGGAATTTCCTGCCTTCCAGCACAGACCCATCAGCCTGATTTGGAATTGCACGGGACACTGCAGGGAGCCCCAGACCTCTGACTGCATCCTTTTTGGTCTCCACGGTGCACACCCTTCCTCATCTGACTCTGGGCGTCCACTGTGGCCAATCTTATAAATTCTTTGCACGGGACACTGCAGGGAGCCCCAGACCTCTGACTGCATCCTTTTTGGTCTCCACGGTGCAGGACCCTCTGCACCCTTCCTCATCTGACTCTGGGCGTCCACTGTGGCCAATCTTATAAATTCATATATATATATGTGTCTATCTGGAATACTTGTGATACATTAACCCATGATACCTTTCCTCATATAATAAATACAGAGAAAAGACAAAAAAGGAAAGAAAAAGACACTCGACATTTGCTTATTCAGGCTAAGCTTTCAAAACTCAATCTATTTTATATTACAGCACATTTTAATGAAATCAGACTTTTAACTTTCCGTCAATCAGCCATGTGATGAACACTCCCGAGCCACGGGTGGCAGGAGTTCTCCGCAGTGGACAGCCCCGCACTGTGCAGTGCCGACAGGTTCACCAGGAACACATTGACAACTCTGTGTTCAGTATTAGAAGAGTCACATACCCACAATAAATATTTATCGTGTACCTTCCTAGACTGCCAGGCATCCCAGAGTTTGGACAATGTCTTTTTCGCTGTTTAAAGCCTTTACTTTTATTTCTGTCTATTTTTGGGGATACTTTTTCCACCCAGCTCAGACCTTGCTCTTTGAGGAGGTAGAAAGCAGACCTTGGCCACATCAGCTTGTCTTGCGACCCCCTCCCGGCCTCACGCCACTGTGTGCCATCACTGATCCACAGTCACACTCTCGTTGTCTGTGTGCCAGTCCCTCCTACTTGGTGGTGTGGTGCTTGATGCCAGGCTAGATCTCCCTTCTCTGCACTCTGGGGCACTGTCATACGGGGCAGAGCTACACTGATAACCACTTATTGGATAAGCGGATTTGTTTTTTTCCATGGGCTTTAATAGTACCAGTGACTGGAATTTGTTTAGCTAATGTGGATTGAGGACCCCATGAGAGGAAAAGTCTACTCGGCCCGCATCTGAAACTCTGACTCCTATCATATCTACTGAAAATATACCCTTGAGACTTCATTTCACTATACAGACTGTCTCCAGCTTACCAAGGCTTCACTTAAGATTTTGGACTTCACAATGGGTAAAGTACAGCCATAGTTTAAGTTTTGATTCTTCCTCAGACTATCCATAAGCCTCCAGTCCTGTGTCAACAGGCCGCTCAGTGACAGCGAGCTGCAGTGGACAGTCAGCCACTGGACCATGAGGGGTTACAGGCAGTGATTGAGACTCTCCTGTGTCATCGTAAGTTGGTAGATTTGGGTAATCAGTGAATCACACACTTAAACTAGGCCAAGTTATGAAGTATCAAGTGAACTAAATGCATTTTCAAATTAGGATATTTTCAGCTTAATATTTGTTTGGTTGGCATCGCCCATTGAAAGTTGAGGAACATCTTTACTTTGTGGAAACAAGCTTCCAACACCACTGAAACCCTCACTTTTGGGGGACTGGGTGCTCTCTGAGCTATTACTCTTTATTGGTGATGTGCTTGTCAACAGTGGCAATTAGCAGGAGTCAGTTCTCTTCAGAAAAAAATAGGACCCAGTGGAAGAACTCAAACAGTATGCAAAGAATTGCATATGCATAAACAAGCCAGAAAAGAAAATAGAAAAACAATTATTTGGGTATTTCAGCTTTGCTCAAGTATTTACAATGAATGCGTTTTGTTTTTTCTTTTAAATACACAAAGTGATTTAGCTAAACCTGAATTCAGATCCAAGTTCTTCCATTTTTTAACTCAGTGACTGAGAGAAAGTTATTTATATTCTCTGAGATTCATCTTTCCTGGCAGGAAAAGGAGACCTAACAGTGAATCTTGCAGCGATATTTAGGGGTGTGATGGATGCATGAGGTGTGCCTCGTACCACACTAGAGCCACAATAAGAAAACAGTCAAGAGCGTGATATAAATCCTTTCTGCCTTGAGCTCGAGGCTGTCCAGGATCTGGCTGCAGTTTCTCTACTCCATGTTGTGGCCGACTTCTTACCAGCAATAGAGGCAAACATTCATTCCCTGTGTGTGCTTCGTGACTGTGGCCATAGTGACTTTCCACATCTTCCTTTCAAGGGGTATGCAGATCACTCGTCAGTCTCCAGACTTAACACAGATCATGGGTGGAATTTAAAGAAAACGTGGGGGTTGGGTGTTCACTGTGTTTTAGGGTAAGAAAGCCACAATCATTTTATATTTAGATTTTGGAAACCATATACATTTCCCACTAAATTGATTGCATAAAATACATGAACAAAAGTTTAGTACATTTCACATTTGTTAGTCATCCTCTCTTTACTTCTACTATGTACTTTTTCATCTCTATCATTAGGAGAAATGGAGTTGACTAAAAATTACACCAGGATTTCTATAACACCTTTCAACTTCATCTAATTTAAACTCTGTATGCAGTCAAACAGTATTCCAGTCACAGCTCCGAGATTTTTCTCTTGTTGAACAGAGGTAGGCTACCTTCCAAGAAACTCTGACATCAGCTGGCAAGTAAAGAACATCTTAGAGTTTGAGTTACAACGACCGGTTGTGTGGGAAAGCACAAATCCTGCAGAGGCCTTGGGTTTTCATTAAGAAATGTGCTGATGGAGTTTGGTTTGGCCTGAGCTGAAGCTCAGAGCTTATCATACCCTGTTCCATCACAAAATCAGATACAAGTCAGTCAAGCATTATTTTGAAGCTGCACTGTGCACAGCTGCTGCAGAGGCCCGATGAGTATGCAGTTAGGTTGAATAATGTATCATCCAAGCCACCTTCATGTCCCAGCATCAAGTAGAAGGACAAACCCATGCATAATGTCTATTCAGCCCCCCTGAGTGTTCACCTCCTCATTAGATCCCTACCACAAGTAGATTGCTAGGATGGTGGCTTTGTGGTAATGAGCATGTGCTGTTTTTCATCATCATCAGCCATACTAATTAAAGCTTAACCCATCAGTGAGAAATATCTCCTAACTCCTCCTGGATTTTATCTATCACTACCTTCAGAAAAATATATTTCTACGATTTAGAATTGTATAACTTCTGTGTCATTATTTTGATAGTACAAAAGCAATACTTTAAAAAGAGAAAGGATAGCTAAAGATACAGTCAATGGAAGCCACACATTATCTCTCTTGCAAAAGGTACTGATCTTGTAGGAAAATAGAAAATATCTATTCCTCAAATTCTGGTTTCTAAGACACACACACACACAAACACACACCCACACACATTCATGTAGAATCACACTTAAAAATCCTATGTTATGGCTCAGGCATCTTTAGAAACCATCCTCCACCACCACCCATGTGGCTAAGTGCTTCTACTCTGTGTCCTTGGCACCTATTCTAGTCTTTATGAAAATGTATGATATTGAAACAATAACAGCCACATGTCACTTAATGAAAGGAAGAAGTTCCAAAAATTGCCTCCCTATGGTGCTTTCATCACTGTGCAAACCTCTCAGTGAACTAATGTGAACTTAAATAGCTCTTTCATGACAAGGAGATAGAATCTCATGGGACCTGCAGTCAGAGACGTGGTCCAACCTTAGCCCAAGTATCACTGGATGCCACTTGATTCTATTTATTTTTGTGGGGATGTGCGTAGAATCTTAAATTGTGAGACACTGGGTTGTGTTTTATGGGCCTGAAATTTCCCTTAGCAAATCACATGGGATTTGACAGATACGTGGTACTCAAGAAATGTGTTAGTAAAAAATAAGAAATAGAAAATAAACTCCGAGTGGAGTAAATATTAGAGACATCGACTGCTCACAAAATTTAATGATGAGGTAGTCGTATAGGATGATATTGGAAAGGCTTCACTAAGGATGTGAGAATAGATTTGCTATGAAGGGTCTGCAGGGAAGTTAAATTTGCCTAGTGTTATTTCTAATTATTAATCCATCCATTCAGTAATACACATATATTAAGTGCTTTTCCCATGTCAATTTTCAGTGAATTGTGAGTCACCACGACACAGGGAGGATCATGAGAATGGCAGCATGTCCTCAAGGAACGTGCAATCCAGCAGTTTTATCTGCTGGACAATGGTACATTAGTGTGGTAAATTAAAAATGTTATATATAGGCAAATTCTTCCTTACCAAACATGTAAGAGGAAAAATTATTTCTCTCAGCTGATAGATGAGAACACTAAAGTGCAGAGCATTTAAGCAATGCATCACAGGTCTAACCACCACCTCCCCTGGAATTCCAACCCAAGCCTGTCTCCCTTGAAACTGCTTATGTCTTCCACCATGCCACGTTGCCTTTGATAAAAGAAAATGTAGGGCAGGTGAGGAGAACTGAGCTGTACTATTGTGATAAGCATGGCTTTTCCATAATGAAGTAAATAATAGCCAGTCAGGTTTGATCTCAGGTGTAATATATTATGGATCTCTTACTGACCACTTGGAGCTGCTCTCTACCTGAGTAGCCAATTTAGGAACCAAGGCAACTAAAAATAGATCTTCTAGACATATTCTTTTGTCCCAGCTCCAGGAGCTGACCACATCACCTCACCTCATCCACAGTTAGTTCTCAATATCAAAGCACTCTGGCTATTAGCCATTTTGAGAACCAGGGAGTGGACTTCATTCTCAGCCTAAGAATAATCCCAAGAACAGCACCGTACAGAAAACGATGTCAAGTGGACAACTTGGGCCAGTGGAGAGAGGCCCTCTGATGGCGTCATCCAAAGTTCATTTTCCATTAGTAACAAGGCATCCTGCTTTCCTGAGCTCAGTCCAACCTGCTAATAGGTGCTCTCTGGGGATGGCCTTCCTCCCTTCCGCCGGCAGAGTGGAGCCACTGCAGTTCATCTGTGGCCCTGAAGAACTGCTTCTAACCTACCAGGTCTCTGCAGAGTTGTAACCTCTAGATGACTCCTCCATTAAAGGGAAGACTTCTGGCTTCTGGGTTCTTCTGCTTTCTGTGTTCCCTGTAAATGAGGGCATTTAATGTGTCATTCCAGTGCTCTTGTTTTCCATTTAGACACTCCCTTTATTAAAGGCACAAGCAATTGATTTAATTAAAAGGTTAACACCAGGGCAATCTAATCTTTACTCCCCACCCTTCTCATTTGATTTATCCTGGCTTGTAGCTTACATTAGAAATCACAGAAAAAGAAAGAGGGGAAAACACCAGGCCAGTTTTACAGCTGGATAAATCAAAGCACAGCTGGGGAGGGCTTAGTGCAATGAACAGAACATGCATTTGCAGTGGAGAGCTTTAGATTTTTAACTCAGTGAGAATCTCATCACAAGGCTAGTTTGCCAATCTTCTCTTGTCTGTTTTCTGACTGGTTCCTCTCATTCACAAAGTTGCCTGATTATGGAAATCTAGCAAGTATTTGTCAAAAGTACACATTTCCAGATCCACCTTGAAGGGATAAAATATGAATTTTCAAAGAGGACAAGAATGACTGGGGCCAATCAAGTTTGGGCGACTCAAGGAAAACGGGTGTTCTGGCTTTGTCCAGCTGCACATCCCATGTACATCTGCTCGTGATCACATGTATGATCATACCTGACGTGTAGATGGAAACACATTTAGGGGTTCAGGATTTTGCTAAAATTACTTTTAAGATACCACAATGGTAGAGGATAGTGAATCTACAGGGACCAGTGCAAGATACAATTGAGAAGCCAAACAAGCAAACCTCATATGTTGTTTCAACCCTTCGTTGTATGTTCCCACGCTGTCTTTCTTTTCTCAATCTCAAGATAGTCTTCAGTCCAGTGATTGTTTTTGCTATATCTATAGTTCCCATTATGTCTATGCTATAGCTTATATCTGACTGTCCCTCCCAAAGCCTCATGTGCTCACAGATGGGGCTTTTTGAACTTGACGGACCTAGTGTGTATGATTTTGGGGTTAAGAGTGTGTGGTACTAAATTAGTCCACTGATTGATTAAGCATAGTCCTGTGTATCAATAATGAAAGCCCCACCCTGAGTGTGGGTGGCAACAATCAATAGGCTTGTAGCCTGGATAGAATATAAAGAGACAGAAAGAAGTCAGTCTTGCTGATCTGCTGCCTTCTCCTTGCCACACCATGGACTGTTTCTGCTCTGCGATGTCCCCTACCATGTTACCCTGCCTTGGAGCCAGCCAACTATGAACTGAAACCTCTAAACAAATCTTTCCTACCTTAACTTGTGGCTTTGGTTATTTTGTGTCAGCAATAAGAAAAGTTACTAAGACAGTCTGTTTAGAGCACTCACGCCCCACTTATCTCTCCTTTCAAAGACATTCCAAATTCTCTCTTACTAGATAGTACTGAGAATTAATATTTATTGGTGTGTCAGTGACTGGTTTTAACACGAAATTATTTTGGGGGCACTTTATTTAGGGATATTAATTAAATTTCAAAGAATGGTTTTGCTCAAGATGTTGGAATTGTGAGCACAACGTGGAGGCTTGCATGGAGATATTTGGGACCATGGAGTTTATTTTGACACACTAGGTTATGTCATACCATCAAAGAACCAAGTACATTAATGCAACTTTAATTTATCACCCTGATGTATACAGAAGATTTACCTCCCAGGCTAAAAATTTCTCTGCTTTATCCATATGAATGAGTATTCTGAAAATTTAATCAAAGCTTCATTTAACCCTTTCTGATGTTACCTATGAGGTTCTTCTCATTCTCTAGTTAAGAGAATCCTTATACCTTAGCTGTTACTGACAATGACAACTTATTTCTCCCGATGCAAATCTAAGAAGAAATTACAACCTTATGAAATATGTACATCTTTGAAAAGTTTAGAGAAGAAACATGACTGTGTCAAAACCACAGGTAGCTGCATTTGAAAATAATGTAGTGCACTTATATTTTATAAAGCTGAGCCGACACATTTGATGTTTAAATAATGTTTGCAACATTAAAACTAAATGCTGGAGAATTCTTCTGAGTGGAGACTGAAAAACAATTGAAGGATCATGCTACTGAAAAATGAAAATTTTAAAGGAAATAATTTTAGGAATGTTCTTCCTATTTAGTTCACATAAAACTTTTTTTTCTTTTTATTGAGTTTATTGGTTCATTCTAGGTATACAGTACAGTTACATTCATTACTGGGATCTTGTATCTTTACATGACAGGTCTTGGTTCTCATTTTTCCCCTTGTCCCTGACCTCCCTTAACCCCTCCTCTCCTCCCCATTTACAAACACTTTATTTCCATTTTTTCATTTTCTCACATTTTTTTCTTTGCCCTTATTACCTTTCCCCTACCCTTCCCACTTTCCCTACACCTTTAGCCCTTTTCTTCCTATTTCACATGTTAATTACTCCATTAGGATCTTGTGTACTATTACAGTTTTTCACACCAGTGAAGCTATTTGGTATTTACACGTGTGACCTATTTATTTCACTTAGGAGTATATCCTCAAAATGTACACATAAAACTTTGATGGGAAGGGCAGTCATGTTTTCTTTTTTGCTTGTTTGTTGTTGTTTTGGTTCTATGAAGCAATGTATAGTGGCTCACAGCCCAGTTCTCCAAACAGACTTCTTTGACTTGAATGGAGGCCCTATTACCTTTAACAAGAAATTCTTGGGAAGGTCAGTTAATTCCGCATGCATTAGTTGCTTCATTTATAAATTAGCACAAAAACATTACCTGTTCGCTATCACTTCTGTGAAGAATGAAATCATGCCTACACCTTGCAATGCTGCCCTAACAATACATCACTTAATATTGGTGACAAGTGTTTTTACTATTGCCTAGTATGACTCTCACCTAGAGAGGTCATTAACTGGAGTCAGTCCTCTGCAAATGCCAGCTCAAATCATGATCTGCATCCGTACCATTAATGTACCAGATCACAGAAGGAATCTCAGGGATCCTTTTCACTTCCAAAGTTGAGACCTGGCCAGAGTCTTGTCCCGGGCCTGCTGCAGACTTCTCCCCTCTTCCATCTCCATCTAGGCTGGCAGGATCTTTCCGTGTCTTCCCTCAAAGTCCCTGAATAAAAATAGAAGACGCTAGAGAAAAGTAAGAACCACAGTTTTCTTTGGATGATAAAATGAACATATTCATTGGTGGTTGTGTTAGTTACTTTTCTCACATTGCTGGGACAGAATGCCAGACACCCAAAGTGAAAGAGGAAGCAGATTATTTGGCTTTTAGTCGTCGAGGTTTCAGTCCAAAATCAGCCAACTCCAAGGCCGGGACGACAAACAGGCATGGCAGAGCAGAAACAATATGGCGCACACAAGGTGGCAAAGGTAACAACAGAACTAACAGAGTCTCCCTGCCCTTTTTATCGGATTCAGACTGCTTAGGGTGGGTGACTCTCACACCCTTAATCCTAGTGCCCTTGAGCCTAGCATAGCATCGTGAATCAATCCAGCCTCACACACTCTAGATCAAGCCCATAACCACAGGAGGCTTTGGGGGAACATCTAGATGCAAACCATAACAGTGGATCAGTTGTTCTGTCTATTCTCCCATATCTCTATTTTTTAGTACTTGTTGATCTTGAAGTGAGTGAACGATGTCAATAGGTGAGTCAGTGTACATGTAAGAGTAAACCTGTGGCAAGCATTATCCTAGGGAGTGAAGATAAATTGACAGAAAGAATAAATAAGGTTTTCATTCACTTGAAACTGTTTCAAGAAAGAAAATACATCATTATTTTTAAAAACCCACAAATAGTTATAAATTTGATGGCTCTAAGAAAAGGAACAAATAAAAATGCAGGGGTCTAATTAGTGAAGGAGTTTGGGAATAAAATACCTAATTAGGACATGTAAAAAATGAATTGCTATTAGACAAATTAAAATAAAAAGAAGCCATCCCATTCAGAAGAGAAGAATACATAAGACCACCATGTGCAGGAGGATAAAACATTCATGATGTACGGAAAGAATAGGGAGTGGATGGAAAAACGCTGGAGAGAGAAGGAGGGTCGGCTCATTTGTGACATAGGAGGCTATGTTCAGGACTTAAATTCTTCAGGACAGCAAAGGAAAATCATTTAAAAGTTTCTACTAGGGTAGCTGAAAGTTCAGAACTGCATTTTTAATACATGGATCACTGTGGCCGCAGTGGGCGGAAGTGGCTGGCAAGGGGACAAATGATTCTATTTAGGAGATGACTTAAATAGAACATGTGAATTATTAGGGTTGGGTGGACTAAGGAATATGAGAGGAGATGAAAAGAAGCCAAAGGTTTCTAGAAATGTATGGAAATAAGAACTGAAGGTGTGAGTAGGAATGGGGAAAATAGAGGGGGTTCTAGGTTTAAAGGCTCAGTACAAGGTGCGGTTTTTTGCTGCCATTTTTTTCCTGATGGAGGCAACACTGGAGTGAAATAATCAGCACCTGCTATCTGTGTTCTCTTTGCAGCTTCTAGGTGGAATAATTAAAAGCACCTGAGCATATGTGTCTGACGCCTAGAGGAGTGGTCTTCGCTCAGTGTATAATTCTCACACGAAAGCAAACCATAGGAGAATAAGAATTCACCTAGGGAATGACCATTTGGTGAAAAATAAAGTGACCTAAAATCGAGCCCTGTGAAACTGCAAAGACTCAATAGCAAAGCTTGAACTCTGTGAAGAAGCTATCAGCAAAGCAGGGGGAAAGAAATAATCCATAGAAGCCAAAGAGTGCTTTAAAAGTAAATAAATAAGAAGAGACAATGAGAGAGAGAGAGAGAGAGAGAGAGAGTTTCAAATGCTTATGAGGCTCATAAGAGTCAAGTCTTCTGAAATTTAACAGTGATCAGTGGTTTTTAAATCATGGGGGCAGCAGTGACCATATTTATAGTTATTTTAACATCTGTCTTGATTTGACCTGTGAAAGGAAAGTAAAAAAATCTGGTTAATAAATCTATGGAACTCTTCACCTGTGAAGTGCAGAATGATGGTTTTATGTTTAAGACTATAAAGGATTGAGCATATTTAAAATCTGGAGATAATTTAACATGAAGAACGAAGGTGTTACTCTACACCTCAGATTACCCGAGGCAGTGAAATCAACCAGAGATGTGAACGGATTGCTTTAAGTTGCAGAGAGACACGTTTTCATACCCCTCACTCACAAGAGAGGAAAGGACCAGGACACAGGGAAGTCCTGGTAAGAGTTATAAATACTTCCCTGCAGCTTTCTTATTAGTAGTTCCATTGGGAATATTGTAAAGATTCAAAACTTCATATTTAAAAACTTTTTGGCCTGTTATTAAAATTTACAAAATATATGAAAACATTTTAAATATCTTCACTGCAGGGTACCGTGAGATCCATTCAGCAGTACGATAAACACCTCGCTCAGCTCACAACAATATCAGAAACAGAAACATATGCAACTTTTTCAATTTGTACAGCATTATCTCCCAAGTAAGCCTTTTGAATACGGACTGCCTTGATTCCAAGCCATTCCATCTCATTTCTTTCCACGAAGGAGCTAAAATCATGCATGCAATCTGAAAAGTAGAAGCAATTAAATCCACTTGAGTTCCCGTGAATAGTTCAGATTTTGCACTGTGCAGATAAAGTTTGTTTGAATTAAAGTTTCCAAGTCGAATGCACCTCGGTGTCCTCAGGATGTCACTGCAATTTAACAAATCTTCTAGATATACTTAGAATGTCAACTTGCAGACTTTTTCTTTTCTGCTATTTTTAAATTTTCCCTTTAATAGAAAATTTCAAAGGACAAGTGTGTATGAAATGAGAGAAACCTCCTTCAAGTGCAAAGGTGACGAGGACAGCACACCTCAATTCCCAACACGAGGACCGCATTATGAAAGGCTAACTGAGGGATCTGGTGGAAAAAACAGTGGGAGGGGCTGTTTCCCCTTTGCTTTTTCTTTTTTCATTAAGTTTATTGGCACTTTTTAGAGATGGTGTACACTTACATTCATCATTGGGATCTTGTACCTTTATGTGATGCATCTTGGTTCTCATTTTGCCCCATTCCTCTGCCCTCCTTCACCCCCTCCACCCTTCCCTATTTACAGAGACTTTATTTCCATTTTTTTTCCTTTTCCCATCTTTTTTCTTGTCCCTTCTTTCCTTTCTCCTACTGCCCATCAACTGGAGACTGGATAAAGAAGATGTGGTTTTTCTAAAAATTGGAATACTACTTAGCCATAAAGAACAAGAAACTAGAGACATTTATAGCTAAATGGATTCATTTTGAGGCCATCCTCTTAAGTGAAATAAATAATGTTTTTGGTTTTAAATTTTGTCTCCTTTTGTTGTTATTCAATTCATATTGCTATTTATGTAGATTTTTCTTTATAACAAGCAATGTTATTTTTTGAACACCCAGTCATACCTTCTCTTTTCCAGCACCTTTACATTAAAAAAAAAAAAAAAAAAACTTCTTAGAAGCAATGTTGCCTGCCGTAGTTTTGTTTTGTTTTTTTGTACCAGGTGTTGATTGAACTGGGGACCTTGCTCTTGATAGGCAGGCAGCAACACCACTGAACTAAATCCCCAACCCCATGTACCTTAATTTTTGATGTATTCCGGCTCATCTTCTGAGTTTTAATGTTTCACTGCCTATCTTTCATAAAAATAGTCCAAATAAAAATAAAAGTTAATCAGTCAATCTGCACTCTCAGCCTCTTACATATAGAAGGCACATGTGATATTATGAGAGAAACAAATAAAATAATATGAGATGCAACTTTCTTTTTGTATATATATACTTAAATATATATAAATGTATATAGATATATATTTATATCTATATCTATCTCTATATATGTAAATGTTTTGGTAATTGGTCATTTTACATTCATTGAGAAAGTTATTTTTCTGATTATAAAGTAAATTTGAATAACTATAGATGATATGAAATATTCAACAGCTAGAAAAATCCCATAATCTAAAGACATGTATTTTAGGATTTCATATTTGAATTTTTACATAGACGTACACATATTCTATATATATCAATTTGAACTACTGATTTTCTTCTTAGCAATGAAAAACGTGCAATATATGATAATCGAAAACAGATAAATAGCTCTTTCTCAAATGGGGGAAGCAAGAGATGGATGAAGAGGGATTAGAAGGGATAGAAAAGGGCGTAAGGTGTGTTGTGCACATGTACCAACTTGCCACAAATAATGTAAACATTATGTACTGCAAGTATAGGCTCACAATGAATGAAAGAATAAATAAATAAATGGATTAATTAATTAATTAACATTTTCTCCATACTTAATATCAGTAATGGCTATACGAAATTTCATGATATGGTCGTGCAGACTATATTTGGTAGCCCAAGGTAATTAATTGGTAGGCTACTTATTACTTTTTCCTTTTAAAAATCTGCACTATACATGTTTATATATGTTTAAGATTCTGCACTTAGAAAAAATTTCTTTGGAAGTGATTTATAACTAGCAGAAATTTCCTATGATCACTCCATGAGAGTGATACTACAGGGTAACAAATTACCTTTCCAGAGGACAGGGCTATTTCTACATATTTTATGTGTTTGAAAAGAGTAAATGTACATATAAGTGACAAAATTTAATGATTTGATGCAACATTCTCTGAGATTCTAGGGTTGTGGCCTCTGATTAGTCTGCTTCATTGCTGAGTTTTTACTCTCTGAGCTTTCTAGTAGCATTAGTAAACCTGGTGTCGTCACGTGCTTGCTAATGGAACATAATCCCCAGTGTTTCATTGGCTCGGGGGAGACCACACAGTATGTAGATCCTCTCATTGTGTGAATTTCCCTACTTTCTTACATTCCAAGCACAGCAAGACTAGAGAATTCCTATAATATTTTTTTTAAATGGAACTGCATACTTTTTGAAGGTGCTAGTGTGGAGTAAAATTCAGATGTTGCCAATTTATTCACTTATCCATGCACGATCCATCATGCCCTATAATGGGTTTGGAAGGATATATTTCTGGGGGTATGGTGTCACTCAATATAGTCCTTTAACATTTGTGTATCCAGCTTATTTTGAATTTTGCAAGGGTGTCAACTCTTGCAGGGTTTTAGAGGTGACAACTGTTTGCTTAGTAGTAATTGTGTGAAAGAACCTGTCCTGAGCTACTTCAGGTAGAAAAAATGTATGTTGTGCTTGTAAACAAAGGGTAGAGCCCTGTAGGTCACTCTTTGCAGTTGAACATATCTTCGAAGAAGTGAATTGTTAACAAAAATCATCCATATGTGGCCACCTTTACTGGTTTTGCCTTAGAAGTTTAATGTTCAGAGTTGCTTTGTCTTCCAAATCAATCTTTTAATGAGTCAAACACAGGGTTCTACTTTCTCCTGATATCAAACAATGCTAAATCAATGATAAGCATATTCAAAAGAGAGGAAGCCAAAATGTGACTGCAAATATTTATAAGTTAAGACATTTTATAATATTATCATATCCTTTATCCTTATAATAGTAATAGCAACAGTCTTTTAAAGCCTAAATATGAAAGTTCCCATACTTTAGGTTAAAATTTCATCTTCTTCATTCTATTGTCCTTTTTGATGAACCTAAAAATATAGACAACATGAACACATTCACTACGTATCCTTATTGTGTTTGTATGGACCTCTTCAGCCAACACTCATTCCGTGTACTCAGAGGGCCTGATTTTCTTCAACATAGGGAATACAGGCTCACAGGCTGATCTTCTTTCACTGGAATTCTCTGCTTTCCTTCCAGAGCAGATGAATTCTTCTTCGTCAGCTCCAGATTCACTAAGTTTCAGGGGGCAGAGCCCATTTCTTCCTGAACTAACTTCACTTTTCCAGTCTTCTGTTAGTATCTATTTAGTTTCTTTAGTTCCTACCTAACCAACCACAGGTTGGAATATCTTAAAGATAGGAAGACCGTCTGATTCCTCCTACAGTCAGTGAGACTGTGTGAACTCTGGTTTGTAAGACTCTTGCTATATGCCGATTAGACAGAAAAATATTCCTAACTATAGCCATACAGTCCTCAGAACTCTGTAAGACATTATGAGCATCAGATATGTCTACGGATATTGTGGAAAGAGAACATAAGTGTAATGCCTTTATTGATCCCCCGATGACCTGCGGTTGTGCAAAATTAACTCAGGGGAGCAGAAGACATCATTGTATGTCCTGATTACAACTCTTCATAACAGTAGCCAACTAACCCACAGTGCTAAATCAGTTCAAGTGGGGAAATGTAATCTTTTTTGAATTAAACCAAGTTTACTTTCTTTTCTGTTACAACACATTATGAAGTGCTGGTATAATCTTTTTCTATCGCCTCTAACCCATTTGGTCTACTCTTTTCTGTTTTATAGTAGAATAAATGTTGTTGTAGAATTATGTAAATGATTCAAAGATGTGGGCTGAAGTAGCTTAAATCTCCCATATGAAAAGTTTGATCAAGATTAAATTGGATGCATACTTTATTCACATACACCCTTCCCCCCAAATCTAATTGAATTCTATCTAATGCCATAAATCTGAAGCTGCACACTGGAGATACATAGACTCACGCTGGATCCAGTATTCAGTTTTGCCCAATGAATAATGGCTAGAAAACCAAGATATGGATTTTAAAATTCATTAATTAGAATTTGTAAAAAACAAAAAAAAGGGATAGCAATACTCTTGTACCTAGAAGTACAGGAGGATATCAAATGCATATTTACGAAACCAAGTGAACTTTCCTACAGTCAGTGTTACTTTGGAGAAAAACATCCCGAGACTAGAAACATGAGATGACTCTTTCTTAAGGTAGAAATCACATCAGGCCAAAGAAAGGCTATTGTCATGGGAAGTGCAGATAGACTCAGCGAATTCTGGAAATGAAATTTCCTTGGGAAATATTTGTCCAGTAAATTTAATATGAAGCTTTGAATATCAGCACCAACAGTCCTAATCTTCCCCAGGCTCTAATCATGTTGACAACAATCAGAGTGATAACTTTTTTCTTTTGCTCTAGTAAACACATTTGAATATGTTTTTTACATCTGTTTTTTCCCTACAATTAATTTTAAAACAGGTCTTTTTGTGCCTGTTGTTTTGGGTGTATTGAAACCAAATTCTGTTAGAGAGTAAGGGATTGTCCCTTAGACTCTAAAGCTTGCTTTTATTTTTTAAAGAAAATAAGTTGTCCACAACAAATAAATTGCCAAACATGTAGAAAATTTGTATTGTCCCCCCCAAAAAAAATTTCCATTGTCTTATTTCCTGATTCTTTGACAATGAATGGCCAGGCTCTTGCTGCACATGTGAATATTTGCTAACTGAACCACAACAAATATAACCAATCAACCTGTGCAGGGAGCCAGAGTCATGTGTAAAATAATACCATACTAAAATAACGGTGAGCACTGAAAAAGCATTTCAAACACTCAGCATTGTACTTTGTCTCATCTCTGACTGGGACAACTATATATAATTTGGTGCTGTTCCATTTTACAGATAAAATAATTTAAATGATTTGCCTTCTAGATCCTTTACGTATAATGAGATGAAAATGGAATAGATGCACAATATTCTGAAAACCAAATCTCAAATCATAAGGTTAATTTTTAGTGAAGTATTACACATAACTAATGTGAAAACATGTTGATTAGAGGGCTAGCACATTATTTCATCCCAGCTGTTAATACATCTATGAAAATTAGTTCATCTACAAAAGATGGCTCAATTGACTTCTGACCAAACAACTATGAAACATAAACAGACAATCTTCTAATATATTTTGCTTTTCCCTAAAATAAGTACACATATCACATTAGCTGTTTTGTGCTCTGATTCTCAGCTAAATAACCCGTCCCTCTGGAGGCCCTTGGTGATTCTGGCTGCCTACCCCAGGCACTCTGCTCCCTCTTATTGAATGTAAAACCATGCCATCCTCCTGTCTCTCAGCTCCCCACACGAGTCACTCATCCTAGAAATTTCCCTGACCCCAAGACAGCCCAGAGTCTTCCCCAGGTGTGGATTCCTAGTGCCTTGGAGTCATTCTCCTCACCACGCCGTGCAATTACAACTGATTGTCCAGCAGGGACAAAACATTTAATCACGAGTATTCAGGATCCTGCACGGCTGCTCTCCTTCCCAGCCTGCCTACATTCTGACTTCCCTTGTGCTCATCCAGGTGCTGAGTGAGTCATGGAACTAGAGAAATTAGAGGACTTTATGGCCATACAAAGAGAGAAGTAGGGGTCAGGAGGAGAAGGAGAAAGAGAATTAAGTATTAAGCCACGGGGAGTTTTTAAACAGAACTATATATACAGGAGTGTCTTTGTCACTTTCTTGTTGCTGAGACACAGTAACAGACACGGGAAGATAGAGAGGTTTATTAAAGGAGGAGAGATTCACTGTGGCTCAAAGCTTGTAGAGTTTTCAGTCCATAGTTGGCGGAATCCTAGCCAGAAAGATCAAGGGAAGGGCCTGCGGATGAAGCTGCTCTTCACTGGCTATCTGGAAGCAAAGAAAAAGGGAGGCGCAGGGCAGGAGAGGCACCCCGCCAGGTCAGCGCCAAGGGCCTGCCTCTTCCCATTAGATCCCCATGACCCAGCGACCTTCCAGCTACCTTCCAAACACTCAAGACTTTGAGGACCAGTTCGGCTCTAATCCACAATCGTGCATTTCTTTATATTATTCTTGCATGTTTTCTCTAAATTGAAAGTATGTTACAATAGATACTAAAATGTAAGCATCCATAAAAACATGGGATGACACTGAATCACAGAAGGCTTTGTTTGGTGTTTATGTGCTTGTTTTTTGTTTTTTGTTTTTCTTTTTGTCTGTTTTTGGAAGAATACAGGGGATCTTTATTTCTGGTGGTGAGGGAAGTGAGAACCATTTTATGATATTCGATATTTCAAAGGAAGTAAAACAGGCAATAATTTAAGCATCTAAATGTAGCTTATTCAGAAGATATGGTTTGAACACATTCTAAATAAGACTACTCAGTTTATCCATACAGTCTATGTTTTCCAAAGTTCAAGGGTTATTTTGTTATTGTAATGAGCCCGCGGTATCTGGCCCATCAGAAGATCTTGGCACAAAATTCTGAACGAATGAATGAATCATACCTTGCTCTTTATTTTGTATCTTGTGTTTGGCTTACTATTGTATTTGGCAGAGTATCTGGAGCAAACTTTTAAAATACATAGCCAGATAGTAAACAGTTTAACACGTGCACATTTATTTGTTTAATTTGTGATGTCATGATTTCACCCAAGCTAAGTAAATGCTCTGACACTGAGCTGCCCCCTACCTCCTCCCCTTCCAGTGTGGCTTCTGTGGAAACTCTTGAGACCATCATTGTAGTGTAAAAGCAGTGAGAAATAACACAAACCAGTTAAAATGACTGCATTAAAAAACAAACCAAAGCAAAATACCTTATTCATTGGCACTGAAATTTGATTTTGCTATAGTTACTTTATTTTGTTTCACAGGAGATTATTTTGGCCAGATATATATTTGGCCATCATAAAATGTGAAAAGTGGACTAAGAAGGTACCTTAGTGGTAGAGAGCTTGCTTAGCATATTAGGGGACCTAGGTTCAGTTCCCAGCATGACAAACAAGGAAATAAATAAATATCATTCATAGCTTGAGTGATACAAAACAAGAAGCAGAACAGTTTTGGTCTCTAGGCTAGGGATGTGCTGATTGTTTATGTTTTTGTTGTTGTTGTTGTTGCTTTTCTTTTTGCACAGTGGACATCACTATGGAGATGCTTCAAAAAAGTTTTAAAAATATATAACTAGAAATACTCTTTAATCCAAAATTGAAGATAGTGTTGTGTAGAAATACATGGATATTTGTGTTTACAGCGGCATGATTCACAATAGCTAGGCAGAGAAGACGCCCTAGATGCCTGGCAACAGATGAATGGGTAAACAGAGTGTGGCCTATGTACACAGTGCGGTGTTTCTGAGTCATAATGAAGAATGAACTCAGGTCATTTGGAGAAAGATGAAGGAGACTAGAGACCACCATGTTAAGCAAAAAAGCCAGAGGACTCTGAAAGTTAAATAAGTCTCTTATATGAGAAATCTGAATTAATTAATTAATCAATTACAGGAAGATGAAAGGAAACTAGAAGGTAGACTTTTGGTGAGGAAGAAGAGGATTGGGGAGCGTGGAGAAAAGGGAGAAGGGCGTAGTAGATTGAAAATGATCACGGCTTATTTAACACTTGTGTATCAGTTTCACAAAAGGAGCCTCACTATTCTGTATTATTAACGTGCTATAATTTGAAATATACAGCTTACTATATACCGCAGTCCTGCAGTAACAAGCTCGGAGTAACAACATGAGATTCCTGATCAAAACACCTATTCCTGATTATGTAAATTATAAAATTAAAATGATAAATACATGTATGACAAAATGAAGTACTGACACAAAAATTGTGCATATTTTCAGGGTATTATGTGATATTTCAATAAATGAATACATCGTGTGACAAACTTTTATTTCTATGCTGAACATGAAAACTTGGGAGACAGGAATTTAATAAACAAATTTTCATAATAAAACTATCCATAGCTTGTGCGTTATACCATAGCAAGCAGTCAAGGCTTCTCTTCTTTTCTTCTTGGGTGCAGTCAGTTTAAGCTGTGTGAAGACTGAGAGCAATAGTGCCTCCCTCTGAACCTGCATCTCCTCTCGTTACGTATTATGAAATTTCTAGTAAGCTCACCAATCCTGAATTGAATCGAGACACGTTCAACTTACGTGATTTCATCTCACTCTTATGGCAAACTTCCCAATAGTCATAATTTTGAATGAGACATTTCTCCGGTGCAAGTGTCCCACGCCGGGTTGAGTGTTCCGCAGTCTCTTGAAAGAATTTGTTCTAAGACCACCAAGTGGACGACTAAATCTGATGATGTTCAATTTCCTGGCACGAAATATTTGCAAATATACTATGCACGTCCTGCCATGTTTAAAACCGTACTTAGGTTATTAATTAATACAATGAAAATATATCGCACTCTATTACCTAGGAAGTAATAACAAGGCAAGAAGTCCAAGTGTGCACAGTACGGGTACATTTTCCCCACATATTTTTGATCGAAACCCGGATGAATCTGAAGACGTGGAACCTAAGGTGTCGTGGGTTCACCACGTTTGCCTCATACCACAGTAGGTGTCCCCTGCTGTTTAAAGGTATTTGTCTTCAGCGGTATGTCGCAGCCTCCTCAGAAACAGAGATTGTGACTAATTAACTTGATAGCTATAGTGACTCTCAGAGCTACCATAGCAAACACTTGGTGAATAGCAGCTAAAATTATTCAGGAAAGAAACAGAAATTTAAAATGCACTATCCAGAAAAAAATATAGGTCAGCATGCTGTATTATTAACCTTGAAAATATATTTACTACATTATACAGCTTCAAATGGTTTTTTAAAATTTAAATTTTTCATTAGAAGAAGTAGGTGACATATTCATTTTAATAATGAACAAGATTAATGTCATCTAATATATTGGAGGATTGCGGATGTTTATTATTTCAGGTCTTGTGTGATTTCTTAATAGGCATAATGCCAGAGAGATAAGCATAATTCTGAAATAAGTTCTCAATGATTTTTTTTCTGTTTTGACACTGCATCCCTTTTATTCCTTCCCCCAAATGAACAATAACTCCACGTCCTATGAAATGTCCCACACTGCGGGTTCAAATCTGCTCTGCACTTTGTTCCTAATGGTCAACACACCCCCTGCTGGCTTTAAGCTAATACTCATTCCATCTTATTAAAAATGTCAATAAAAGCATGTTATAGATATGCTTCCCTGTTCTATGTTGATTTAAATGCAAACTGGATAAAAGGACCTAAATGTTAGGGATTAGGTTACACAATAAAATAATCCTTAGAAATCAGGTCATTCTCTTTTGAAATATTTATTTCTTGAAAAAAATACATTTTCCTTTGGAAAATGTTATACATCTGCAGAAGAGTCTTCCTAGTCAAGGCTGGCACTGATCCGCTCAGATGTTGGCCTGGCGGCTTACTTAAAGATCAGGTATGCACTAGGGATAGAACGGGCACCTGCTGTTCCTCACTAATTTTATCAAACTTGGCAAGAGCACAGTGGGTGAGGAGACAGTTAATCCCTGGAGACAGAGGGTTTCAGTAATTCTACAGATTTTCTTTTATATAAAAGTCAAATTATCTGTTATATTTGAGCTTAAATAAAGAAATTAAACACACACCCAGGAGAAGCAGGTTTAAACCCAGTGTGGGCTCCTGTGGTGTATGTCTCAAAATAAAACAGAAGGGGGTTCAGGAACCATGCTGAGGGTGCAGCTCAGTGCCAAGGACCTGGGGTTAAATCCTAGCTATAAAACTCATATGGATAGGGTCGGGAATTTAGCTCAGTGGTTCTTCTGCCTGCCTCACAAGTGCAGGGACCCAAGTTCAATCCCTGGTACAAAAAAAATATATATATATATACATACATATATATATATATGTATGTATATATATATACATACTTATATATATATACATATATAAACATATACACACAGAGGCATATGCACATATACAGAGTCATAGTGGCAGAACTATTTGTGCTCAAATGAATAAAATAAACACAGACATATTTGAGCAGATAGATTGATTTAATTTCTGAGTGCTTGCGATAGTAAACAATGGGACGATAGGCCAAGATTGTAAAATCAGAAAGTCAAAGTTGAAATCTTCTAATTGATTGTTTCATGCTTTGGTAAATGTAACTTACACCTCATAAGTCTCAATATCTTCATCTGCCAAATTTAGCAGCAGCAAATATCACTAACTAGAATTCTCAAAGAGAAAGTGAAGTCAAAATGTCTGCTGTAGGTTAATATTTAATAAGTATCATTGTATTTTCCTTTAGACAACCTAAACAGTAGTGGCTTAAACAGCACACATTGTTGTTCTCAATGTTCTGGTTAGAACTCAGGAAAATGACTCTTTTGTCTTTTTCCTTCTCACCTTCCTAGACAGTCAGTCCCTTGTGCTCCCAAATGAGCTACTGTGGACACGGACTTGTGTCCTCATGCAATACTTTCCACACTATAGGGGAAACTGGAGGGACCCTGAGCTTTTAATTCACATAAAATTTTCTCCTTCCTTCCTTTCCTATGAGTATTATTGGTCAGAACTGGGTCACATATTAGGCACCAGAAAATCACTGTCCAGGGGAAACGCAAAGGATGTTGTAAAGTTACTCCAATCACGGTTTCTTATATAGTCTGCTTTAGCAGTCAAAGAAGTTAGAACTGGATATTGATTGGAACATCTGCTACTTTGATATACTTGAAAAAATAAAATGAGGTTGTCCCTCTTTTATAATTACTCATTACCAGTATTTATGCCATCTTCCCATCTAGAAATTGGGGAAAGTATAAGAATCTTGAAGACAGAAACAAGTCATTTGTGGCATTTATTTTATCCAAAGCAAATGACACTAGTCTAGGCATAACAGTGTTGCTCAGTAAGTTAATGCTTGTTGACTGAATTATTGCGATTTCTTGAGTAATGAATTATTTCCCTTAAGATAAATGAGCCTTTTAGACATTTGCATGTATTTTGACTCCAGAGATGAATTGGCAAGTAAAATACATGACAAATCTAGTGACTAAGGACTGGGCATTTTGAGCTTGTAGATAACACTTATAAATAGATTGGTATAACAAAAGTATTGCAACATGTATGAGTCTATTAGATATGCACAAATACCACAAACAAGATTTCTCATACTTCAAAGTCTGTAGATACGGAAACTGGATCTTAAAGAGACCAAGTTATACACTCAGGATCTCACACTGCTAACCTTCAAATTCAAGATGCATACTCAGAATTTCTAATTTTATACTCAGAGCACTTTTCATTTAGCTACTCCAAACAGGTTTCTCTGCAGCAAAAATAGAACACAAGTGCCTTCCTCATGATTATAGGCGGAAGTTTCTTTAGAGACAGAAATGAATGAAGAATAGAGGTTGTGTTTGCTCTTGTTGTGTAGACTGGTTGGGTATGTATGTCATCCTCTAGATATTTTAGAGTGTGAACTCCCACTGAAATTACAACCAGATATTTGAGAAATACATGAATAGGAGAATGAACTATGAAAATGTCACCAAAGCTTCATTTCTATTGATTTTTCAAGTAGTTCACCTGTTGACTTCCACAGTGTATTAGCAAGGATAACTGCCCACAAGGTAGCCTCTGCAATTGGTGCAAGGAGAACAGGGGAGACATATAACTTCTGAAAGAGCTGATAAGATCTTTTCCTATGCATCATAATTCACACATCCACATTTCTTGAAAACTTACTATGTTAGCTAAAGGCTCAAAGTTAAAGACTCATCAAGAAACTATGCTTGAAAAACTACTGTGAATCAGGGAAACATACGAACACAAGCATAGCAAGCAATCAACAGAGGCCTTGACAGCAAGTTTCTAGCTGACATTAGATTTGAAACACACCAGTGCAAAGGAGAAGTCTATGGGAAAAGGAAAGAGCAGGGCAAATAAGCAGCTTGGCGCACCTGCCAGCCAAGAGTCGTAGTGCATTTAAGGCAAAGGCATGGAAATAGTTGTTTTACTGGCATGATGTACATGACCGTTTTTGAGGTCAAGGAGGAGCACTGTGGTGAGAAGATTGAATTTGAGAATTAAAAGAAAGAAGTAAAGGAGAGAGGTTCTAGCCAATTTTTCTCAACATGTGGCATAAAAGTAGAAATTTGTCTTCATTATAGTAAGATTTAACTTCCCTGCTAAGGCAAATAAACCTGACTGGGCCTGACCTACACCACTAGCTTCATGGTCAGGGTGACTTGATCCCTTCACCCCGCAGACAGACACAGAATTGACTTGTGATGCCATCTGCAACTTTTCCTTCCCGGGGAAAGTAACCTTTGTTAACTTAGAGACTCGTGTGTCCTTTACAGTCCTGGAAATATGGCACATAATCACCTCTAATATTTGTTCTTATCTTGGTGTTTCCACATGCTTATATCGCCCCTAAATCCTTTGGAGACCAGGAATTCTTCTTTCTTTTTCTTATACCCTGTGATATTGCTGAGGACACACTGTTAAAAAGGAAAACAAAATATAAAAAAGGATAATGAAAATATAAGGACAAAATGAAAAGAAAAATAATTAACTCTTTTCCACATCAAAATTTGAGTGAACCTATATGAGTGGCAACAGAGGTCATCCTTCAATCATGAGAACAAAACATAATGTATGACATCAAAATGATCCAAAATGATATTTGAAACAGAGAAGCCAGTGGTGATCACATATGGATTTTCCTTCCATACATCTCAATAACCATATGTTATAGCGACTTTTACCTATAATCTCTATAAAGATAAAGGAAACAGAGGGGGAGATGTCATGTCCAGTGCCCTGTGGGTTGAAGCCATTATTTCTGCGTGATATTTAACCTGTCATCATGTGTCTCTTCTTTGTATTCCATCAATAAAAGAGACGACCAAACGTACATTGTATATGCTTCTCAAAAGGATTACAGAATCAATAAGGTGACCCATTTGTTGACTATTCGAAGGCTAAAATTCCATTTGATTAATGCTTCCTTTCTTTTTCCTTGATTAAGGGCAAAAAAGTGGAAGGCTCAAGGGAAAATCAAAGAAACAATGAAATACAATCTTCCCTAATTTCTTTCTTCTTTTATTTTTCTAAGATTTCAGATTAAAGTTTCACTTGTGAAGATGCCCAGACTTATTGTTGAGAAATACAGTCTTCTAGAATTTCAGGGATACATGTTTCCTCATTTCTGTATAGTATTCAACTAACTGTAAGTATGGAAGAAAATGAAGCCTCTTAAAACAAGGTGTTTTACAAATAAGAACTATTCCATACATAGCAACATGAGGAGAAAGATTAGTCAGTTTCTTCTTTACTATGCGAATTATCAGACTAAAAGCCTTACAGAAGAATTTCAATAGGTAAATATAAATTTGAATGAAGACAGTTTTAATAGTGATTATTACTCTACTGTTGATTAAAAAAAAGTTGCCAAAATACCCCCAGAAGATGGCCTTGTTTACAGCACTGTCTGCGAGGAACAGCTGTTCATCTCTCACTTCATTCAGAGCTGCAGCATTCTTACAGAATGTTAACAAATCTTAGACAAATGTCTGCTGCTTAAGGCGCAAAGTTGCTCTGAGAGCAGGTGTGTTTGAGAGAGGGCCAAAGACAGCTACAACTGTGAAGAGGATTTTAAATTAGGTGCAGTTTATTTAGTGTACACTGGGCCTATATAAGAACACCTAGAAGGAGTGGGCTAATATTTTCTAATTTGAAGATTATTCACACGAGGGTGCTTTCCAGTAGCGAATTTCATGAATGTCATTTAATAAATATTCCAAGAACCTTCTATTGGCACAGATGATTATGCCATTCTGCCAGAAAATGATGTAATCAATTTCTCCAATTTTTTGCAATACTTTATTTAACTGACCTTTTTGGCTTTGGTTAGGTGTATAAGCTGTGGTGATTTGCAGGCACTTTAAATTCAGTTACTAAAGACGTGTTCACTGGCTTTCAATATCTATTTATACACATTCCTGAAGTAACGATAAAGAGGTGCACATGGGGGAACCTTCCACGCTGCTATCGGGAGAATGAGAGGTCAGAATTGGTGCTGGGCTGCTTCATAGAATAACCGTAATACCTCCCCAAACGGAAGTAAAGTATTTCCCGCAATTCCGAAAACCTAGTCTGAAACGTGAGGGGAAAGAAGAGATAGAAATAAGGCTGTATTTAGGTTGGGGGAGAGAACAATCCTGGAGATAATCTGTAGACCACAAACAGAAGAATGAATGGGTGAATTATGAGACACTCATACAGTGGAATATCACACAGCGATTAAGATGATAGAACTAGGAGTTTATGCATGTAAGAGCATACTTCTCTGCACTCTATCTTTACATAAATTGCAAAGTCTAACATGAACAGCCTGACACTATTTCTGTATTTCCTAAAGACTATGCAATACTATATATTGCTCAGGGATGCTAATATATGTGGTGTGGCCATTCATCCTGATATGTCAGCGCCATTGGATTAGAAATACCCAGCAGATGAGTAAAGTGTTTTCCTGGTGTGTTGGGCTCTGGGGGTGGGCATGGCCTTGGGTACCGTCACCCCTTCCTCTCTGGCCCTGTCCCCAGCTCTCCTTCCCTGCCGCCATGACCCGAGCAGCTTTGCTCCTCCAGATTCTTCCTTCACGTTTCTACCGAGGAGCCCCACAATCACAGACTGAAAACCTGAGCCTACCCAACACAGCCTTCTTTAAATCTGGAGCGTTGGGTATTATGTTTCAGTAACGGCAGAGCTAACACATGTGGTGGAAGCATAAAAAGCACAGTGTATAAGAATGACACATACTAAGTAGGCAGTTTACCTGTAGACATGACAGGGTACGAGAGGTGTGCAACAAGCACTCGAAAGGGACTTCAATTATAACTGCAATATTTTATTTCTTTTAAAATCTCTAAACATTTCACACACTTGGAGCACCTGAAGCCGAATAAATAAATGCACATCGTATTTTCTCGAGACTTTCTAGGGTGTGTAAACTTGCCCCAGCAGTCTGTCAATCTCAGATACTGAAAGCGAGTTCAAAGAACTGAACTTGAGTCCCAGGACTCCTCCTGCTCTTGGCCGCCTCCTGCCAAGAGGGCAAGTTCTTGGATCACCTCAGCTTTGATTTTTGGGATTCATCATCTCTGGGTGTGGCCTTTCCACTCCTACTAGAGCTTCAGCCGGGGCCGGCTCCGTTGCCTGAGAATCTCCTGATTTACACAATTGTTTGCAGTTAGAAGCATGCAACAGGGACATTTACCTACAACTAAGACCTTCGGAATTCTTTCTCCTGCAATAATGGGTCACTGATCCAGCTGTCATGGAACTATCTTTGAACATCTCAATGATGTGAGAACAGCTCTAACCAAAACCACAACGGTAATCTCGGGATTTCTACAAAACCTCCCCAAACCCAGCTCGATCTGCATGCAGTATTGTACAGCCTGCTGCTTGAAGCCCCAGGCTGTCAGGAATCTATCTAGTGAGATAATCTGAATAACCGCTAATGCGGAGGGCAGGAGAGGAGAGGGAAGACAGGGAGGCATCAACTCCCTCTGAAGTGGGTAGGTCTTTCAACCCTAACTTGATTGGAAGCTTCGCGCAGGAGAAATCATCACGGTCCCTCATTTTGTTAAGGTTTCACGGCGGTCTGACAGCGTTCAAAAAAAAAAAAAAAGTTAATTTACGGCAAAGCCAGCGTGCTCCCAGATATACACTAGATGACAAAGGCAGAACCAGGATTTTTAAAAAGGCAGCTTCTAGAAAGGAATCAAAACCACTCTTCCCTTCTTTCTAAACGTAAGCCCCTGCAAGGAGCCCTGCGCGTCTGCATCTCCAGCCGCACCCCACCCCGGGCTCCGAGCGCAGCTCGGCCCCCACCCCATTCCTGCCCCTTGCAGTCTCTCTCCGCCGCCCGGACCCGCAGGG
>NW_022900941.1:5596544-5606006 GCF_012274545.1 Fukomys damarensis | reverse complement strand
GGGATGGAGTGAGCGCCCGCGCTGTGCGCGTGAGGGCGGCGGAGCAGACGGACGGGCCGCTGGCGGACGATCTGGGACCCTACTGGAAGGGCCCGTCGTTCGGGGGAAATGGATTCTCTGCCAAGGCTGCCCAGCGTTTGGACTTTGCTGCTCTCCGGCTTCTGGCATTTCGGATTAACCGCGACAAACTGTGAGTTCCGGGAGCGGGGTGGTGGGTGAGCGGGAGACCGTGGCTTTCCCAAAGGCGGGCAACTACTCAAGCGGACTCACCTGAGACTGGCCCTGGCCGGGGACGCTGTGTGTGGGTGGGGGTGCAGGTCAGGTGGTGCCTGGCTGTCTCCACCCCAAAAGTTAAGGGGATCTCCGGGCCAGGCCTGCTGGGTTCCGGTCGTCCTCTCGCATTCGCAAAGTTCCCTCGTCCTCTCAGCTCCACGCTCCGCGCTGCCTGGTCGCTCCGGGCTTCGACAGGGAAGGGTCCCCGTGTGACACTGGGCTCTGGGATCCGCGTCCAGGGACGAGGTGCTCCCTGCCGCCGCGCTGGGAACAGCGGCTCCTTTACAGGTCGGGTGCATCGCCCAGCGCCCCCAGAACCTCGCTTTCTGCGCCGCCCTCGGTAGAGGATTTCAGTCGGGGTGTCGTGTCACCAGCGGGCACCGGTGTGACAGGACCGGCACTTTCCACCTCAGACTTACGGACAGTGCAGTCCACCACCAGATCAATGGCTGCCCGATTCCCGCAGGAGAAGCACTGACGCTCTCCCCACACTGCCCCCAAATCTCAGTGTCAAACGACACGTAATGAGTATGCACGAAGTGTGCACTTTGTCCTCCAGGCTCTGCCCACAGCAAGTGCGGGACAGACGTTTCATTTAATAGGCAGGCAGGCTGGGCACCCGGGGATCTGCCACCTGCACTGTGTGTTTAAGGGATCCAGTTCTCAAACTTGAATACGTCGCTAGAGCGATCTGAGGTTCAAGCTCAATTGCTCAGCTGCCTCTCTAGACAGATGAAGGGAAGTTGCGCTCCACCCCCACCCCCAGCTCTGGGAACTCCTAAATGAGGGAGAATGCAATTAAGCCATCTGTGTTATTTCCAGAGATGGTTTATCAAGGTCCCTCCAGTCTCTGGGCTTGTTTCTGCCATGAACCTCAGAAATGTTACACATTTTGGAACAGTATTGCTTTCTTTGTAAAATCTGCACTATCATTTGCTGAGAAAGGTAGAAAGGCCGCTTACTACTTAGGCTTGTTTCTCTCTCATTGGCCAGCCTCTGAGGTCCACAGACACCCAGAGCATCTCTTCCCCGAGTGGAACCTCCCAGGAAGATAATTAGACAAATGTCGTGTGCTGGAAAAGGCCCAGAGCAGAGCCAGTGTTCCTGTGACCAGAAGTTTCGAAGGGTCACACGCTACAATTACTTGTATGCCTTGTAAAGACCGTATTAAAGTTTGTGTTCTAGAGGAGGGTTAAAAGGGAGAAGAACTAGTTTGGAAATTGATTCCGGGAATATACAGGAGCACGTTAGAGTCCGATATCCTGTTTTGTTCACACCTCATCCATCTTGCCTCCTTGTCTTTCCTGCCCTCTTTTTCTTTTTCTTTCTTCTGTGAAATTATTCCCATGTTGCTTTACAAGAGTGCTTGCCAGAGAATTTCGGTACGTTGCTGAGCTAGTTTCTCTGCCTTCTGGAACGCTAGAGGTCAGTATTGTCCTAACGAAGGAAAGGTGCGGTTGTAAACTACCTTGGCGTATTTCCTCCTGGGCGCACTTACCTATCTGAACGGAAGGCGTGCCTGCAGTGAAGGCCCACAGCGGTGGGCGGTGGGCTGAGGGCTAGGGTGAGCAGAATGTGTGCCACGGGCACGTAGTTTAAGCTTCCTCAAGTAGCACCTTTTCTTGGGAGCCAAGACAAAAAAAAGTTGTAGAATGGCATTTTCTGTGAATTAACTGAATTATGGTTAATATGTTTTAATAATGCTCATAAAACCTAAATGGCATGGATTTCAGACCCGTGCTTATCATTGCCGATGCAGTTATAAAGCTAATTCTGAACACTTCAAATGAAACTTCATGATCATGAGCTTTAGTATTTCATCAGTGGCAGTTTAATTTCCCTATTTCCAATCAACATTTCAATTGAGTCATACTACGTGCTCAATATTTTGGGGTCAGTGTTCTTAAGGAAGAATGATAAATGTTTATTATGCTGTATAAAATGTATTAATTCAGTGAAGGATAGAATAGCAGGGGAAAATTACTTCTGAACTCCTTACATATTGGAGGTTTCAGAAGCTATGAAGCAAAACCTCTAAGAAAAATACATTAACATTTCACAATTCCCTTAGACTTCTGTTGTTAGCACTTTTTATTCATTAAATACAGGCCTTGGATTTACTATCTATAGACAATCTACAATTTATTCGCATATTTTAAGGAGTGCTGAATTCTTTTCAAATAAGCATTTTAAGATCATATGAAAAATTATTTTTAGAGATTATTCTTCCTAGTCTTTGAAATAAAATGTCACTGGAAATGGATTATTTACTTACCTGCTTCTGTGGTACATAGTTATTGCTGTGGAGTTTGTTCAAGTAAAACTAATTTTTGCTTGTATCCTGTTTTCAGCAATACGTTGTTGTCACTTTTGTTGTGTAAGTTGTATATGTGTGTATGTGTATGTGAGTGCGTTTAGTTTTTTTATAATTTGACCAAAACTTGGGCATTTATCTGCAAAGAAAAATTGAATAAATATTCAGCTACAGATTTTAGAAGTTTCCAATTAAACAAGATTAAAATAAAAGTGAGGTCGAAAGGGCCAGCTACGATATAGATGTTATGAATCTGTGCAGAGAATATAATTACCCACCAGTAATGAAATCTCCGGAAATTCCCCAATTTCAGATTTCAGGATATTAAATAGCTACATTTCCTTTGGGCTTATCCTGAGGGGATTAGTTAATTTCAAATATAGAATTAGCAGGCTAATGTTAAATGAGAACCATTTTATAAGTAACATCAACTCCGTTGACACAGGAACCACAGTTGTACCTTGGTAGGTGGTTAAACTGAAACTAAGAGTTAGGAGAGACAAGAAGTTCTAGTCCTAGCTAAGTCACAGCTGAGGTGTGCAATACCCACCACACCATTGAGTTACTCAACCTTCCTGGACTCGTTCATCTCATTTTCTTGCTGCATACTATGTTCGTAAGAATATCGCCTTGAGCTGAGAATAAAAATTTCTTTATTCTAGCATTTCCATTATCTGCAGAAATTCATCTAAGATATTGGAGGATGTTAATTGTATTCACAAGGATATTCAAGGGATGAGATGCACTATACCTTGTGTTATCTGAAGCCTTTCAATAAGCCCAACTAATAAGTAATACTAGAAATAAAGATCATGCTGATGTTATTCAGCAGGAGAATATTTGTTATATACTTTCTGTGGCATTGGCCAAAAGCAGAAGTGAAGCAAGCAATGCGCATATCATCTGGAGCAGTTCTGACACTGTTCCCATTGTTGAACCGGTTTATCTCTGACTGTCCACAGCAACCCCCGTTCCAGTCGCTTCCCACCTCTGAACCAGATTGTTATTTTTAGTGGTAAAAAGTAAATGAAACACTCCAATACTGATTGTCCAAGGTCCAAACGTGGGAGAAAACAAGTTTGCATTTGAACAACCTCTCTTGCTCTCCATATTTTTGTTCTAATGAGTAACTGTTTTCTAAATTGCGCATGACATTTTCTTTACTTCTCTAATTACATTTGCTTTCTCTATTGGATCCCAGTTTTCCTTGACTGAATGCCTTTACTTTTCAATGTTCTTTTCTTATAAAACAATGTGGTATCACTTGAAATGTTCCTGAACTCTTTAGTTGGTGATCCAGAGTTTTTATGTTTGGAAGCAAGAACTCTGCTAAAATATTACCATACTGATTGTCCTCCTCTGAGAGGAAGGAAGGGATGGATCTCATTATTGAAAAGGACAGAAGACAATAGTGATTTACTTAACAGAGAAATATTAAACTATTCATTTGGAGTCAATAATATTTTTAATTCCTAAGGGATGCTGACTTCATTCATCAAACCTTTGCGGTTTTCTGGCTGGCAACCTTCTAAAGGTTACTTACTTTTCCTGATAACCTGAGTATCCTGGATGTATGCATAGTGTAAAGGACTTTGATTAAATGATTACAAGGACGCTATTTATTTCTAATATGTTCTTATCTTTAGATGCTGATATTGCCTACTAGCCATTTTATTTGTGTATTACTTAGATGACCATCATCCAAACTTGTAAAGCAATTATAATTTTAAAATAGCACAGTAGAGTTGTAATTCTTACCAGCAGTTATGCATTGTATATTTCTTACTTCATCTACAAAATTTTATTAGGTTGTTCAGGAAGGTCGACATTTACAGATCCAGTTTACAGACAAGTAAATTTTAGGTTAATAGCATTCAGTGATTTCCCTAATATCACAAAACTAAATAATAAAAAGAGCAGGATCTAGAACTCTGTCTACCTTTTAAATACTAAATTCTTTCAAAATAATAAAATTCATTCCAATGCATAATGAATACAAACATCTGTTGAAATTTGATATGGACTTCTTAAGATTAGTCTCTGTAACTTTTTCCATCATGGACTAGCAGTTTCTACAGAGCCAACTCCTGCATCGTGTCATAAAATTACACGCACACACAAAGAAAAAATTCAATCTAGACTTGATACAAATGGTAAACAAAGCAGTAGTCAAAAATAATAGGTCTCATATCTGAGTGAAGGCTTCATATCTTATTTTTCTTTTATCAATGTTCGTTTAAAAATACTTGATAAGGAAAGCTGTAGGTTTGATGAAGACTTGTGTATCCTCTTTCCACGTACACCTAAATATATCACAATACCATGGAAGGGTTTCTGTTGACCTTATGTCTTGCAAGTCAATACATGTCAAACCAAAAAGTCTTACTACACAGTAGTACTGAACTCTTTGTGCCTGTGAAGATCTGGCACTGATCTTTCTACTGCTCTAAATCCCCACAAATCCCCCGTCCACAAGTTTCTGAACTCCTTCATCTTCCATAGACAAACCTGGCTGGCTTACATCTTACATATATTTGCATAGGCTACCTGCTTGGTCCACAGTACTCTTTCTCATTTATAACCTGCTTTCACAGTCACACACACACACACACACACACACACACACACACTGGCAAACAAATATTTCCAGGCTGAGCTAGCTGCCTCTATATATTATCTTTTGTTTGCAACTCTTTAAGTCCTTGTCTGTCGAGTATGATGCAAAGTTCCCTGACCATTGCATTTTCTTTGAATATATACATTCAGCAGCTAAAAAGTTAGACAAAAGAATGAGAGAAGAAATGAATGGTTTTCTAGTAAGTTTTCATTCCTAAACTGAAATTCTCTTATGTTCTTATTACTAGAGTCTTCCTTTTAAAACATGTTTCGTGTTTACATTTTAACTAATAAGTACTCTTTATTACTGTCTTGGAAATTCCATGGCATTCGTTGTTATTTGAAAGAGAGGTTCAGAGCACTTTGATCGTGGGGTCTATGGAATGGGACTCTGAACTGTGCATAATGAACTTCTTGTCTCTGTGAAGGTCTAAAACTGACCTCTCTGCTCTTCTAAACCTCATCTCCTCTGTTCCCCCACACAAGTATATGGGCTCCTTCACGTTTCACAAAAAAGCCAGATTGGCTCACGTCTGAAATTTATTTACATAGGTTACGTGCTCAGTCTACAATACCCTACAATGGGACTGTATAGAAGCCTGCAAATTTTATGATTGCATTGTGGAGATGAGCTTACATATGTGTCACATGGCCATTTTTTCCTTTAAGAGAAACTTTCACAGGGCTGAGGATTTAGCTCAGTGGTTCTACTGCCTGTCTCACAAGTGCAAGGTCCAGAGTTCAATCCCTGGTACAAAAAAAAAAAAAAAAAAAAAAAAAAAAAAAAAACGAAACAAAACATGGAAGCTTGCACCCATCCCTTTCACCTTAGTACCAAGTTGAGCTAATTATATTAACTTGCTTTCTACAATTTTAATAAGCATTTTCTATAGTAGTCTGAAAAATATATTTCCACATTGCTATAAAAACCATTTTTCATAGCCCAGAGTTCAATATAGAAGGAATATGTTGGATTGTATTTAAAGGAGTTTTAGCACTAAATTACTGGGAACATTTTTTTTTGTCAAGTTGTAAACCTACAATACCCTGACAGAATGCACATGAGACTTCCGCATCATCTAACATGATGGTTAGAGAAGACTATAGTGTTAGTGATTTATGTGTGTTATTTGACTTAAAAAAAATAAAGAAATACCTCTGGACTACTGGTTCTCTTTCCTAAATTTAAGTTTCTCAGTGAAGATGGAGGAATAAAGTCATAAGGTATAGTCCATGACCTTAAGGAACTTTATCCCTGCGCAGTCAGGAAAATAAATATGTAATCAAATTAGAGTGAAAATACTGCACTAAGGGTAAGCAGAAGGTACAGAGTAAGACACCAAGTGAGCATCCTCCACAGTCAAGGTGTGCTCTTTAAGGAAAATGAAAGTAAACCTTAGGCTTCAACAAGCTCAGTGTTAACTACCTGGTAAGAGCGGGGTTGGTTATTGTGTGGCAAAGGGATAGCAGGACAAACTACAGAAGTAGATAAACACGAGGGTCATTTTCTATTCTTACAGGTATATGATTGGTTGGAAGTTTTCATCATGTTTTATCAAAATCAGACTTCTGTTTCAAAGAAATCAC
Organism: Fukomys damarensis; assembly: GCF_012274545.1. NCBI lineage: Eukaryota > Metazoa > Chordata > Mammalia > Rodentia > Bathyergidae > Fukomys > Fukomys damarensis. The sequence goes on along the minus strand of NW_022900941.1, from coordinate 5,599,216 downwards.
TTTGTAGGAATAGACTAGAAAAGACCAGGATGGGAGGTGAGGAAGCTGGTTAAGAGGTGATTACAGTACCTCAGGTGGCAATTAGTGGGAACCTGAAGAAGAACGCTGCACTCAGCAGTTTACACAAATTCAGAAAGAAAATAACGGCCAAGCGAATTAGGGACCCAGGGATATGTGAGCTAGTAAACTCACAGAAGGCGGGGATTTGTGGCTAAAATGTATTCTACAGCTGCTCCCATTGTTTTTGACAAATGAGAACTATAGATGTTGGAAAAGGTGCTCTGTTCTCTGAAATGAGTTCTTCTCTGGGACTATGAAACTACCATATTCTCAGTGCAGTGTATTTCATATTTGCATGACATTGTATAGCGCGAGCTGTCTGTATCCATCATCCTGATGCATCCTCTAGTCTGTAAATTATGCTGTTTTTTGTCAGCAGAGTGAGAACTAGTCATTAAGGGATGTGTAATTAAACTTCAACATCCTGGTTCTTGTTCCCCCTCTGACAGGGGTGGGTAGGCCAGGCATCATGACGACTATCAGGGGCTGCTCCGTGGGAAGAATGAAGGGGAGGTGAGGTGTGCTGCGTTCATTTGCTATCATTGGTAATTGATTTGCAGGCATAAATCCCAGGTCTCTACATTTCTAATTGCTTTTGTGCATGTTCTTGGGGGTTGATTGATGCCATCTGTCCCCTGGATCAGCTGAATGGAGTTTTGAAGGATGGCGACAGTCATGTTGAAGATAGAAAGTGAAGGGAAATGCCAAAACATGACTTGTGATGTATATTATTTTTAACTGTCCACCTTTAGAGGCAGACGTAGCCCTAGGAAGACAATCTGAGGCAAGTAGCGCTCTACAGAAATTTGCCTAATGGACAGATGCTTTGTAGGTGTTATCCCAGGCCACTGTTTGCTGAATGTATTTGCTAAGCGCGAGCTCTCTCCCCCGTTTCTTCTCACTTCCCCTTCCTCTGTTTCCCACCAGTTCTCCCTGCCGTGTGATCAGGTAGTGTGTGCATTCTCACCGACCTTTCCCCAAGCTTGTTATTGTGTGAAGGATAGAGGAGGACGGGAGAAAAGATGCCCGCTGCCTTAGCTCTGCACTGCACAACTACAACTACGTGGGCACAGTTACCAAATGGGAAACTTCGCAACAGTGCCTGCTACCAGGGCAGGCCTGACAAGGATCTGCCACCCACTTGATTTTAATACCCCATCCATCTGTCCCCAAACAACTCTTTTGCCACCTCCACTAATCTAAGGAACCTCTGATTATGGGGGGAGGGTATTGCAGTTCATAGAAACAAGTTTTAAGGCAGAGTCCCCTAGGAAAGAAACTATAGGACTGTGAATCTGTGCGCAGTGATATTTGACTGAGAGAAACAGACTTTCTAGAAGAAAAGTTTAATTGCAAAAACAAAATTGGGTGTTGGGAGCAGGGGAAGGAAATGTTCTGAGTAGGGAAGAGGAGAATAGGACTGTTGATGCTGCCAAGAGAGGTGTGGCCTATGTCCTGGTTATGCCCAGGCTGACTTTCCACTCTTTCTATTTTACAAGGCTGTTAGCACAGCAAGTAGGAAAAGGGAGATGATGAAGGTCAGCGGGAACAACACAAGTTATGCAGTTGTTGATTGTTTGAATTCTCCCTCATTTAATATTTCCTCTGGATACTAATTGCGGTGGACCCTACTGGGTCGGCACAACTACAATCTGAGTCGCTCTCTAAAATGAGCATGGCGTGGGCATCCACTCCTTACACATGTTACTATAATTACTAATGAATCTCAACAGGTTTAATCTCCAATGGATTATAATAGAAAGTAGGGCAAGGATGATACTTCCATTTTTAAGCAAAGAGAATAGCTTGCTGCCTGTTCACCTGGGGAACCGAGCTATTGAGTGATTGCCAAGGCAAACTGAAACTTTTCATTGTAACTCCCATGGCAAAGAACCTATGGTCAAAGGCTGCCTCCACTGGACAGAGAAACAGGACCATTCTGGATTCCTTACTAGGCTCCTGGGCTCTGTAACAATTTAATCACTGCTCCTGCGCATTATGTGAGAGTTTCACAAAGGAAGCCTCATGGCAGAGTGGGGAAAAAAGCTCCAGCTGGAGAAGCAAGAAGCACAAGAAAGTGAGTGGGTGATTGCAAAGGTCAGCACTGTGGGAGAAGGGTGTCTGAACAGAGTTTAGGGAACTCAGTGAGCCTGTGCAGAAGTGTGTGCAGTGTGCACTTCATTCCGTACAGCCACATTGGCAGGAGAGTGAGGTAGTCGGAGACAAGACTGGAAGTCCAGGCAGAGCCGTAGTGCCCTTCCATGTGTCCTGGAAGCTTGCTTGCCCCCAGGTAAAACCAATAGCGGTATTCATCTGTTTTTGTTGACTTTGGGTTAAGGCCAGGTTGAGATATTATAATTGCTGGATGATAAAGGCTCGCTCCATCAGTAAGTGCCTCATTCACTCACTCGCTCACTGAGTCCACAAGTGTTTGTGAAGCAGCCATTGTTCGTGTATTTCCCCATACATTTATGGAGGCCTGGATTCAACTGTTGACGGGCAGAAGAACGAAGATCGCTGTCCACAAAGCTTCAGAGAAAAGAACACAGGTAACTGCTGCCTCCCAACATAGCCCCTGTGACCTCCCATCACTTTATTGCTGCGCAATATAG
>NW_022900941.1:5504950-5596403 GCF_012274545.1 Fukomys damarensis | reverse complement strand
GCAGCATCGGTTGCCTTCACCTCAGGGTGCCTTCCTTCTCATCCTCTTCCCCTTCCTTCTCATCCTCTTCTCTCTTCCCCAAATTCTACTCTTTTCTTCTTTTTCTCTTTCCCTATCGGTCCTCCTTTCTGTCTTCTTCCCCTCACTGTTCCTGTTTCAATTAACTTCTGCTAAATGACTTGTTTTCATGTTTTAGGGCCTCAGCAAATACTTTTTAAACTTTTCCACTGAAGTGCTGCTCACAGGAAAAAGCAAGAACCCAGGGGATTTGGAGAGCACAGCTCCAAGTGGGCACTGAAGCATGTAATTCCTTGAATTTTATCTTGAACACTCAGACAGATTGGCATTCAGCTTTATATTATATCCATTTTTATATTATGATAGAAATATTTTCCCCAAATCTCAAATTAAAATAGATGAGGCAAGTTTATTAGCCCACAGTAGAGCACTGTGCACACCCAGGGGCAAAGGCTTGAGCCTTTTGGCACTCTCCCTTTTTATGCCTTCCAGAGTTCTAGTCTCAGAGGAAACAATCTCAGCATCATCTCAAACAACCAGTTGCTTCATTTCTCATTATCCACTGTTACCTATCTGTAAGCTGCAGATTACAGTTAATCAATAATGAGAAGTAAGAGGGCCTTACCCGTTCACAGGAGGGAAAGAAGCGTGCCAGCCTGCTTAGTGAGCAGAAGCTGGGCTCTGCGGACGAAGGCCTTGTGGCTAAGAATCCCCTGCTGGACCCCAAGTCTGTGCTTTCCCTGCTTTGATGACCCGGGAGGCTTAGCTTTAGTCCAGTGGGCTCTGTAAGGTGCCGCGGTTGGAGTCAAGAGGGCGGATTCTTTCTCATGGGGTGGAGGCTAGAATAACCAGGACTTCAAAAGAGTGACTGATGCCTCTCATTTTATCACAATCAGGAAATGTTGACACAATAAAAGGAAATAAAAGCAGAAGGTTGCAATATCAGGAGAGTGGCCATTAGAGATAACATTAACTAATGTTTTGGGTTTTGTTTTTTCCCCTTGGCTGGATTTCAAACCTAAACCCTGAGCCAAGGTAGGTAATTAATTAAGTTTTTGCTATATTCCACATCACGATTCTGTACGATTGTTCTTTTCCCCATCCTAGAAGATCAGATAGTTAGTAGCTCACAAAGTGTAATTCTAATCAACTTCCCTGCATCCAGTTCGTATTATGAATTATACAAATGTCTGTGTGTTAGTGTGTCTAGATGTGAGTATGTGTGTACACACGTATGTATATATATGATAGTATATATGATGTCTGTCTTTTCTTCTCTCTGCTGTGTCTTTGAACCCTGTGCTTAAGAATGAGCTGTTCTTTTGTTTATTGGTACATGTGCCCAGTACACAATAATCATTCCTTGTGTGGAGTCGCTACATGTACATAACACATCTCTACTCTATTTTCAGCCTCTTATTTCTCCATTTCTTAGTCTCCTTCCCATTTGTAAAAGTTCTATCTCCCTGTTTCTTGCTATCTGTTTTTATGTGTTTTATTTATATTTTGGGTATCTCTTATAAGAAAACCATTTAAACTTGTGTGCCTGATTTATTTGCAGTTGACATTGTAGTCTCAGTGTGCATTGGTTTTCCTACAAAAGACTCATGTTTCACCTGCCTCACAAGCACAAGGTCCCAAGTTCGATACCCCATACCAAAAAAAAATATAAATAAACAAACAAATAAAAAAATAAATAAAAGACTCATGTTTATCTTTCCCTAAGAGACATTAATCCTGGAGACGCTAGTTCTCTCTGATCCAGGGTCCGAGAAATCTTATATTTCCAGGCCCACAGTTCTGCTGTGGTATGCTGGGGTCCATGCAGACTCCACGAATGGTGCCTCCTGTCAGTGCTTCTCTCCCAGTATTGTGCTCACCGGAGGCCCTCCTCACTAATCACAGTACAATGGGATGTCACTGCATTACATTGTATCACCTGCAGAACATGACAGAGGGGCATTGTGTTTTGTGTTGTAATCTGCACTCCCATGTTCTTTAGTACTGTTCCCAGGAGCCCCGTTCTGGAATAAACAGTGTCCATCAACAGATGAATAAATAGTAGGTAGTATGTTTCTACAGCGAAATGCTCTTCAACCTTGGAAAAGAGGGAAGTCCTGTCATTTGTGACAATAGAGATGAGACTCAAAGATGTTATGCTGAGTGACATGAAATAAGACACGTAAAACTATAGCAAAATCTCATGCGTATTCACTCACGTTAAGTATTATGGGACTTGCCAAGAACTTGAAGGGTGGGGAGGAAGAAGGAGACAGTGGTCAAAGGTACAAAGTTACAATTTGAAGAAATGCTCTTCTGAGGTTTCTAATCAGCTTGGTGACTATACTTGGAAATTTCCTTAAATTAGGTTTCAAATATGTTTTGCTCCAGAAAAATTATGTTAGGTGATTAATGTGAACTTGATCCAATCACTTCACTATGTATGTGTGTATCCAAACATGACACTGTAAGCAAAAATATACACAATTTTTATTTATGAAATAGGTGTTTGGTACCAACGAGGAAAACACTATTATAGTTGGATCCAACACGGCAAGGACTGGACGGCTTTCAGATACAGGCTGAGCATTTCCTCTCTAAACCCAGCCCGTGGCCTCTGTTCACCTGGTAGGGGTAGGTGGCAGGGTAGGCTTGACAAGCCTGTGACAGTTCTGTAATGCCTCACTGCTGGGCAGGCACCCTCCAGGTGTCGGCGTGGCATGGGGAGACCAGCCCTCGCTCCAGCTCATTTTCTCTGTCTACTACAGGCAAAGCCAGACCACTAACAGCTTTGCCTCACTCCTGGGCTGTCATCACTTTGACCCTTCAGTATAGGCTGCTGCTTTGCTTAGCGGTGAGGTCTCCTTCCGTCCCCTGCCTCTTCTTTTCCGCTCTTGTCTGGACTTCGTGGACCTTCTTACACAGGTTTAGGGAAGCTCAGTAATGTTTTCAAAGTCCAGTCTTCTGTAGCTATGCCTCTGTTTCCTTCTGTGTGGTTGCTGACAGAAAGGACATTGCACGTCCTGAAGTTGTTCACACCCATAAAAGCAGTTCACTTCCCAAAGAATGAGGCCTTACATATGTAAACTTGATGTCAGAAGCAGAATCCTTTGGTTTCCCAAATGAAGTCATGCACAGAATGTTCACAGGTAAAATGAATTGCAGGGAAAACTGCTTCTGAGAAAATGTGGAGAAGAGGCCCAGAATTCCACCTCTCAGTGCATCCTTTCTCCTCTCGACCTATTGGGAGGTGTAATGTGAAGACCCTTACCTTAGTTCTCATTGCAAGAATCTCTGAATTTATAGTTGCCAGCAAAGGGCTTCGGCTTGAGAAGGTTTGCAGGGAGAGTGGGCATGGTGTCCTCATTTGGTCAAGGCTGACTGATGTCCAGGTACTTCAGTGTCATCTCTGTCTTTAATCACACTGAATAAGCAAGTGCTCATGTTTTAAATATTACTAACATCTAATAATTGTACACCTTTACGGGATGGGATGTGACATTTGCATACGTGTATATGTCATGTAGCGATCAGATTCACCTAGTTAGCATATGTGTCACCTCAGACATCATTGCCAGTTTGTTGGTTAAATAGAAGCAATGAGTTCTGATATTCTTCACTGCACAGTAAGGGGACTGTGGCTGGAAATGAGGCATTGTGTATTTCAAGTAGCTAGAAGAGAGGCTCCTGTTTTTAACCCACTGGAAAACTTGTTCTTGCTGCTATTTTATGTGAGTATCAGGGCAAGACAGTCTTATTGGTATTTCCTGATTTGAGAGGACAGTGGCTTGTCAAAAATTTGCTTTCTCACCTTGATCTCTTTAGTTTCCACTCAACAGCTATTTATGTTAAAGCATTACCTTACAAAGGCCCTTGAATTATCCACCTGCATCCCGGACATCCCCTTGGGACCTCCTCAAAAGAAGGGATCTCTGTTTGCCGTGATTAAATTGCCCAAGTATTGCACGGTGAACGGAAACATAACTACTTGATAAATCGAAGTGCAGATGATTGGAGTGAAACCTCCACAGAGGCAGCAGTGTGGATTTGGGGCCCATCTCTGACGGTAGACGCACAATGAGAGGGTGCTTTCTCCGCAACTTTGTGCCCCGCTTCTTTACATTCGAGAGAGAAATCGACTGTGGTGCACCTTCGGTGAGGGTCTCTCCGTCCTTTCCGACATTAGCGAGCTTGAGTAGAGGGGAAAGTGCACATAAACTAGGTAGAATTGTCGCATACGAGGACTCAGTGACCGTGGCACTGTTCGTGTTAATCCCATCCTGTAGTGTCTGCTTACACTGCAGTGTGGCCAGCAGAATAGCTCCACATTGAGATCTATACACAGCGCACGGCTCGCTCAGATAACCTTCAGGTGCCCTTGCTGTCTATTTTAGCAGAATTTAGTGTGGTAAGTAATGTAATAATTGAATTCAGTATAGGTCATTCAATAAATGCAATAGTTTATAAAATCGTGTACACAAGCACATATGTGTGCATACCCACCTTGTAATGGTTTAGTAATGCTCCTGTCCATGGTTAAGATAACTAGTAAGATTGCCCATGTGCGCATCCTCTGTGTAAGCCGCTTGTTCTGGTGACTGTCGTGACTCATTGTCCCCCAGGTCAGTATTCACTTGGGGGTCACTTTCGTGGTCATGTATCTCTCTAGATAATGCAGTGAAATGGGAACTTGGATGGAAATTAACCTCTGTTTATTTTCTAAAATCCAGCCGAGTTTTGCCAAGAAGGTGGACAGAAGCTGTTGTTAGTGGGTGGGCAGGTTTGTGGCTGCTGCTTTTTGGGGTGGTGTTCAGTGCATACCCTTTGCTTTCTGATGCGCTGTATACCAGTCTAGCGCACAGTTCTGCTCTCTAATGGACAGAAGGTGAACTTCAAATATTTCCAGCCTGACACTTTAGTAATATAGTCAGGAGTTCCTGATGCACGAGCATGTGGATAATAAGTGTACATTGGATTAACAAGCACCTGGGACTTGGAATTTAGTTCATTCAGGTCATGACACTGTTACCTGACAAATGCAGGACTACTCACAGAGTAAAATAGTAAGTACAGAAAATGAATGAATTATAAAATAGTTCATGTGGTTTAAGATACTCATTTTTTTAGTACTAGGGATTGAACCCATGCCATTTATATTGAGCTCTGTCACCAGGACACAATTTTTTTTTTAATTTGACAAATAATCTTGTTAAATTGCCCAAGCTGGTCTCAGACTTGTGATCCCCCTGCCTCAGCCTCCCAGAGTATTGAGATCACAGGTGTGTGCCACCATGCCTGACTCATACACCCTTTTGATATATGATGTTATATGTCTTGGAGGAGTGCATGCATGATGTAAACATGGTTCTGTGACTAGTATTCCTACATTGTTTTTTTGTCTGTTTATTTGTTTTTTGAGACGTGGTCTCACTATGTAGTTGAGGCTGACGTGGGACTCACTATGTAGCCCAGGCTGGTCTCAAACTCACAGCGATCCTCCTGCCTCAGCCTCCCAAGTGCACCACCATGCCCGGCAATGTTCCTTTATTTGCAGAAATCCGTACTACATATTTGTGGTAGAAATCATCTGATATATCAAACCAGTTTGAAACTCTTTCTAACTTTGTGAGTAACAATAGAAATATTTTCTGTTATTCTAATAATCATTGCTGTGTCAATTTTTTTCTTTTTATTGAGTTTATTGGTACAATCTAGGTATACAATACAATTACATTCATCATTGGGATTCTGTACCTTAACATAATAGGTCTTGATTCTCATTTTTTCCCCTTGTCCCTGCCCTCCCTTCACCCCCTCCTCCCCTCCCCATTTACAAACACTTTATTTCCATTTTTTCAGTTTCTCATATTTTTTTCCTCTCCCTTATTACCTTTCCCCCACCCTTCCCACTTTCCTTACACCTTTAGCCCTTTACTTCCTATTTCACATTATTAATTATCTCATTAGGATCCTGTGTACTATTATAGTTTTTCACACCAAAGAAACTATTCGGTATTTCAGTTAAAGAAATCTCTGTATGAACATTAAAAATAGGGAATCCTAAAATAAAACTAAAAAGGAAAGTAAAAGAGAAAAGGCAGTGATCATTGCTGTGTCAATTTTAAGGAGAGTCACAACATAGATTCCAAGTAATGTTCCAGACTTAAAAAAAACTGATAAAACCTTAAATAAAAGTATGATAGTGACAGTTTATGTGTGCTGTTATGCATGCATGGAATACCTATAGATTTTTTATAGAAATTTTCACATATTTGGATTTGTCCATTATAAACAAGATATATTAGTTTAGCTGTCACCTCAGCAAATTGTGTCAATCCCTTAATGTTCTGATAAAAGACCTGGATTTAGAAAAGAATATGATAATTAAGTACAGACTTTGGCTTTGTTGTCAAGGGAATAAACACTGTGAAAATTCATTAGTAAAGTTAATCTAAGAAACATCTGAGCCAGTGAAACAAAATCAATTCAAGGGAAGAACGTATGACTCTTGATATTTTCACCCTTGTAGATACATTGTTTGGGGTAAAGATTTCAGTGTTTTCTGTGTAAATATCAATTTTTGTTGGAAAATTCAATTTGAATTATTGAGTTCCTATAGCTAAGTGTTTTGTGGCTTCATTGAGAGATCATGTCTTTCTTTTTTGTTTTTTGTTTTTTTTTTCTTGGTAACGGGAATCAAACTCGGGACCTTGTGCTTGGGAGGCAGGCAGCAAAACCACTGAGGTAAATCCCCAGCCCAGTCATGTCATTTTATAAAGGACAAATAACAGTACTATACTCGATGGTCAATGGCAGTCTCATTTTTAGTTTTCATGCCAAATTAGGAACAAAGGGCTGGATAGTATCATGCCTTATAGTGCTGGGATGGTTTGATCCCTAGAAGAAGCCAACATCGTTTAGAGGTGTCTGTGTCCACTGCCTTCATGTACATATTCACATATGCCCCCCATATTATAAGTATATGTGATCAGTGTCAATTCATTTAGTTTGTGTTTCTCTTTTAAAACACATAAAAACCAGTAGAGCACAACAGTTATTCTCAACTAGAAATAATTTTGCCACAGGCAATTATTGCAATGTCTGGAGACATTTTGGCTATTATAAGGAGGGCCTTGCCAGTGGAATCCAGCAAGTAGAGGTCAGGGATCTGGAGCAGAAAATGCTACAATGTCCAGGATACACCCTGCCAATGAAGACTCGTCAATTCCTCATTACTGAGGTGGCCAAGTCTATGGAATTGATTTGGATCCATTAGTAATTTATGCATTATTGAGTGTTAAAAACAAAAAGATGCTTTCTTGTAAAATCCAGTCCAATAGAAAGAGCCCGAGGAAAGCAATTTTAAGAAATAGAATTTCTGCCCTGGTTCTGTCATTTACTGATTCGATTCATTGTTGTCATTCCTTATTTTTCCCCCAATAAGTGTGATGACTTGCTGTTGTAAATATTAAATGAAATGCACAATGCCATTTGAGAAGTTGTGATGACATTCTTGATGTAATGACAATTATTGTAATCTTTCATTTTTGAAGAAGTGGTGACCTGCCTGTGCTCTCCTCTTCGGGTTTTAAAGAGAAAAGAGACAGCCAGAGTGCCAGTCGGCACAGTGTGAAGAGGGGCGGCGAGGACATATCTTGGACAGAGAACTACAGACGCAAATTATCAACCATTTTTCAGTTTCTCCAGGCTTTTTCTGGTTCTCTTCCTGGTGGCATCTTTGTCAGAGTTCTGCGTGCTGTCCTGCAACAGCGGGAGTCGGTTTATTGAACAGCATATTTGGCCATGCTTTTTTCCTACAGGCCTTCTCCAACATGGATGTATAGGTGTCTAAATGTAAAATCCTGGTGTGCCCAGAGCTTCCGAGGCAACATGGTGATGCGTCTTAGGAAAGGGGCATGAGCCCTTCTATTCAAATGGCACTTTTTACCTCATTTATCACCTCAAAGACCCTGGCTTGGATCACTTATCTGCTCCCATTCAATCTTCAATTCGTAAAATCAATTGAATAAGAAATACTGTCTCTAATTTGCCTTTTAAGTGCAAAGGAGGTGATTGGCCTTGTCTTCTATAAAATGTCTGCTTTTAGAAATAGGGAGATTTTGAAATTGGAAGGCAGAGGCTACAGAATGGCAACTTTGCAGTTATGCAGCCAACCATAACCTGCCTAAGGTGTGCAGACCTCCACACTCCCTAAATGCATTCCAGACATTTGATGACTCCATCCCACTTTACTTCTTACGTGTAGAAATGTGACCTCAAGTGAGAGTTCTCTGCCTTAATGAAAACTATAGCTAGTAGGACTTTCTCATATTATACCCAAGCCTGCCACTAAGCACAGCCACGTAGCACCACCCACAGCTGCTTAGCAGAACATCTCAAACCAAACCTCCTTCTTCACTGTGATTTTTCTTCAACGTCCTATGAGCAGTCTCTCCCAATCTTTTCAATTCTTCTCTTTTAGTTTTTACATGCTGTTCTCTTTCTCTTTTTCTGTGTGTATTCCACCTTGCTAATGCTGTATCTAAAATATGATGTCCAGAATAGAATGAAGCTCTGGTTTTTTCTCACCACTCTGTGGAGGCTACATTATGACAGTCAGGAGAAAACCTGAGTTTGAGAGGAGATTCAGTGAGATGTAAACTGAATTAGACTAGGAAACACCAAAGCATGGTATTGTCAAAAGGGCATTGCTGTCTCTCCTTTTTTCTACTCACTTGCCCACTTAACTGCCCTCTGTTGGAATAGATGAGTCTCCTCATTTCACTCAGGAATAGGTAGCAAAATTTCTTATTAGCAGTTTCCCCTTTTACCTTACCCCACCCCTGTCTACACACATCTTCCCCATGGCCCAGCTATAGTTTTTGTCTTTATTTTCTTTTTTTTTTCTAAATGTAGCAAATGCTTCTACCAAGTGCTGTCCAATGGAAATCATCATTGTGTGTCCTCGTCCACATTACTTGCAGGATCTGGCACCATGTGATTATTTTACTCGTCCCCAAACTCAAAATGATCATGAAAGGAAACATTTTGAATTGATACCAGGGCTGGGAATGTAGCTCAGTGACACCCACACCTGCCTGGCCAACACAGGGTCCTGAGTTGGATCCCCAGTACCAAAAAATAAAATAAAAAATGAATTGAAGAGGATATCAAGGTAGCCAAACACTCTCACTAAAGTAACATACAAAAGAGGACTTCAAAAAGTAGAAAGAATGATGAGATAAGTGCGTTTGAAACAATAGAGAGTACTTAATTTGTGAGGGTTAACAGCAATCTGCCTTTTACTCTCATAAGTGTTTTACACTGAAACATTCGCCATATATTTCCTACCTCCTGTACTACATCTTTAAGCCTTTAATTATATTCTGCCTTTAATTGGGCTCTATTTTTCTTTTCATTAAGTATCTATCCAGGTACAATTCAATGTGAAGAATTACATTATATAGTCTCTTTTTGTAGCAATGTACATTACTGCTAATTTGTAGCAAAACTGTAGGGATAGTTCAATTAGATTTTTACTTTGTAAGTAGAGTGTCTAAGTAATTTACCAAAGTTGCTACTACTAATAAGTAGGGATGTGAAATATAACTCAGATTCCCAAGCACTGTGGCTTTTTCATGGAAGAGAAAGTTTTAGAACACAGCTAAGGGCTGGATTTCTAACAGTTTTCCAATATCATTCTGGTCAATCAGATTAAATCGTATTTATTGCACAAATATGTTTGAATACCAGTATTAAATGCAAACTCATCTTAACTTTTGGCAAAGAAATACACTCAACTTCTGTGTATTTTTTCATACTAAAAATAGAGTGCAAAGGCTTTTAGTTTCCACCTTCCCAAGACCATTCTTTTAGGATTATTGTCTGTATGGTTTCCTGATTGCTATTCTTCTGTGTGTTTTTACTTTTGCTTAAATGTTTCAAAAAGACTTATGGTTGCTCTTATCTCCTGAACTGCCATGATGTTGCTGAGACATATTCACAGCATGTCTTGGCACATTTATTCTTCAAGTGGCTTTATTCTGAGACTCAGTCTTCTCAATTGTACACGGAACTACCTCCTCCACTGAATAAATTAATGGTACTGAGGAAACACACACACAAATAGAAATACACACACACATGCATGCTAATACATAAGGATTATTTTCCTGGAGCAATGATTTCATTCAAAGGTTAGAAAGTGCACATTATTTTAATAGTAAAGAAGGTACAGATATATTTTTAGTATAAAAGAAAATTCCATGAAATTTTCAAATTAAACATGAGATTTTAAACTCTAGTTTCAAAATATTACCCCGCCACCCCAGGCTTGAAACTCATAAAGTCCCTCTTGGCTTAGGTATTTAGATATACCTCAGGAATAAAAGGAAGGAAGGAAAGAAGGAAGAAAAGAACAGGAAAGCAAAGAGAAACAAAAAGAAAGAGATTTTTGAAGAAGTCAAAATTCTAAGAGTCAAATTCTAAAAGCATGGGTTAAAGCACTTAGCTTGACCTCCATCTGGAAATATCTTTATCCAAAGATTTTTTTCCTTTACTTTCTTTCTTTTTTTTTTTCTTTCATACTGGTAGAAATCCTACTTTTAAAATTAATTGTCTTGGTATGATATAAATATACGTAATGACCACATTCATTAGAGGGAATTTCTTCCTGTTCATGGTATATCTTGATTCCTCTTTTTCTCCTAGTCCCTTCCCCTCCAGTCCTCTCTCCCACCCTTTGTTTCCATTTTTTCCCTTCTTTTCTCCCATTTTCGATTTCCCCTCCTTTTTTCTCTTTTTTCTTCGCAATTTACCTTTCCTTGTGAAGAGTTTCTTCCTACTTCCTATTACCTATTATTTATTTTGGTCCTTATTTACCCTTTCAGCTTCTCATACCAGAGAGACAATGTGATCTTTACTCATGTATGCCTGATTTATCTCACTTAAGAGTACAGTCTACACTTGTATCCATTTATCTATAAATGTCTCAAGTTTATCTGTCTTTATGGCTGAGTACTACTCACTTATATAAAAAAATCCACATCTGTTTTATCCATTCTTTGTTTGATGGGCATCTGGGCTGTTTCCAATATTTAGCTGTTACAAACTGCTGCTATAAAAATGAGCGTGCACTTATCAGTTTGGTATGATGCTTTTAATCAGTTTGGGAAGATACCCAGCAAGGGAATAGCTGGAAATCCGATTCCAGGGCCTTACCATGCTAGACAAGCACTCTACCAGCCAGCTAAGTTCCCAGGCCTCCTTTTTTAAGGCAGATCACTAGACAGCGTTTCAACTCTGGGATGTTATATATGTGCGCGGCATAGATCTTAACGTCCTCTGATGACATAGTGCAGTTTGTAGATAATAATATATAGAAAATTGTCTTGCTTTTTATTCTAATACCAATATTAGGAAAATCCTTGTTACTAGCTCTCTGTGTTGGCGAAGAAAGTGGAATGAAGTGATACTGACAGAAAGCCCATCCCTCTACCACCTTTCCTTCCCCAGGCTTCTCACAGTCCTGCATGGGTGCTACCTTAGACTCCTAAGGATTTTTGTCCTGTGTTCAAGAGGTGCCGCAAATCCCCTGAAATTTTGCACATGTCACTGTCGTGGTGTGTGCGTATGTGTGCGCGCATCTGTGCAGTTTTCTTAGAGAAAAGGTTTTTATATTTCACCTGACTTCCAAAACACAGCATGACCTAGAAAAGATGAAGCGGGACAGGCTGGAGCGCCTCATTACTCTCTGTCCTCAGGGAGGGGAGGAGGGGACAGTCTTCTAGATGCTAATGATTTTCACCTATGTATGCAACCTCTCTCAGCTCCCAACTGGGTAAGTTTGAGCTCCTGGGGCTGCAGGGAATGAGAAAGAACACACCAAAGGGAAAAGACAGAGCATAAAAGACAAGGGCAGAAAAGGAAACTTTAAAGATTTCACAATTTTGCCAGTGGCCCATTATGCACATGGCAAACAATCTGGAATTCATAGGGATGAACAATTTTATTACAAAGAATAGAGATTTTTGTAAAAGTTTACTCCGATCCTGTGCCTTTGTCCTTGCCTCCTCTTTTGTACCACTCTACGAGAAAGGAAAAGAGAGAAGAGTGACTCAATATCTAGAATTTGCAAGTCTGAGTGTCCCCACCTGAGAACAGCTGCCTGCTACTGAGAAACCACTGAACCTTAATCATTTTCCATGGCATCAGAGGAAAGATGGCAGAGGTATCTATTGTTCCCTTCAAAGGTCAGGTGCCCACAGCAATTAGCTAATCATGTTCCTATCAGGTCAAGGTGTATGATAAGTCACATTGCATACAAGAAAAGACAAGGGGTTGTTAAGGCTAAAGGGATGTTCTACACATAAGTGAGACGATTTCACCATATCAGAGGCTCCACTGGATCGCCTTGGCGTTCCCTGGGTATCCCACACCTTCTGCAAAGGAGATGGAAATGCTCCTGATGTCGGGCTGGAGAGGGAAATGGTGCTGTGGGCGTGCGGGACTTTTGGGCTATTTTTGTTTTGTTGTGGTTTTTTGTTTGTTTTTTATTTTTTAAAATATGGGAATGGCCTTTAAGAAAAGATCTCCAGTTGTGAGGAATTTCTTCGCTACTGAAATCTCAAAAAACCCTAATGTTGAGCTTTCTGAGCCCAGCCTTCATGCTTGCTTAATCTCTGTCACAGCCTAAAAAATTAAATGCTTACTGTATGAAAGCAATGAAAGCAATAGTAATGCCAAGAAAAATGATGAGGAAGTTCTAATATTATGTTGACACTTATTCCAGACCGGAAACGACACCAAATTATTTTCAACCACTGACATATTCACCTTACTAATAACCTCGTATGGTAGGTGTATGTGAAGCCCTAGTTTACAGATAGGAGACAGATCTACAAACAAAGGTTAGGTGACTTTCCGAAGGTTGCACAGCTGCAGAGCAGAAATGTCAACTTGGGGAGCAGGACCTGCAGCTCGCAAGTTTCATTCAAGTTCATGTTTGTGCCCCTTATTTGACAGAAGAGACTGTGCAACAGGCATAGGTGCACAACCTAACCGGGTGTATGTATTAAGGTTAGTATCCTCACTCAGGAGGATGAAACTCTATTTTCAGGACAACCAATGAAAAGTTTGATGTCTCATTTTGACTTCTCAATATAGAGACTTGGCATACTTTGTGCTGGTGGAAAATAAAATGATGATAAAAGTCTCTAGCAAGAAGGCCAATTGATTTTGGATTTAAATACAGGTTCTGTCACTCACTAGTTTGATTTTCCCTCAACTACAGTTTCCTCATCTGTAGGATGATTGATGAATAAGGAGAAGGTAAAAGAAGCTACTTTTTATGTCTTAACTGTTTTAGTCCATTGAAGCTGCACAACAAAATACTGTACTCTATGAGGCTTAAGTTTATTTCTAACATTTCTTGAACCTGAGAAGTTCTAGCTCTAAGCACTGGCAGATTCTGTGTGTGGGGGGGGGGCAAGGAGCTGGCCCATAGACGGGAACTTCTTGCTGTCCCTTTGCACAGGAAAGGAACTGGGGCTGAAGGGAGAGATCCCTGGAGTCTCTTTAATAAGGACACTGTACCCACTCATGAGGATGCCGCCTGCACGTTCTAATCACCTGCCAGAGGTCCTGCACACTAACATATCACCTTGGCGAGGGAGCAAAATTTCATTGTGACTCTAGGTGGGAGGGTAGGGCAGGAGTATTCAGAGCCAGAGAGTATTCATTCTGCTTCCAGTAGGTGCTCACTCCACGACTGACTTCCTCTATCTGACTGATGTTACGCAAACTGAATGATTAACTAAATGGTATTAGCAAGAGCTTAGAAAGGACGTCCCAGGCAGTGAGAGGAGGAGGATGATGATATGTACCAGTACCGCTTGACTTTCTAGGGCTGCTTTGATCTCAGAGCCTCTGGTGCTGGTGGTCCCTTCTACTCTTCCTGCTGATGTGGGGCCTTGGACCCACCAGAAGGAGCTGAGCAGTCTGGACCCAGAGTTCTTGTAGGGTTCAAGGCATTGCATTTTGATGAAGGATCCTGTCTGAGTTTCAGTTTCTCTGTGTCCATCTCTCAAGCTGCAACTTTGGTTATACTAAGCCTACTCTGCCCAGGACACCGGCAAATATTGGAATGTATTTTACAGGAGGAAGCGGTAAGGAGACAGGGGTTCTCTCCCAAATGTGTTAGTTCTGAATGCAAGAGGCACCAGCAGGACATCTATAGTTCTTATCCCTGGTTCAGTGGCTCGTTCTCCTGGACTGGAGAATGGTGAGTGCTCATGGATAAAACCTAAAAGGGGAGTGCACACAGGCGTTCATGTTACCAGGATTTTAGGTAGCTAAGGTGGGGCAGGAAATGAAGGGTATGCAACAGGATGATTTCTGGTGATATTATAGCCTATGTGCATATCTGCAATAGTTGGAGGGTTTAAAAATTATAGCACATAGCTGTCATTCCTTGTCTTCTCTCCAAACAGGTGCACAGAGTTCTCAAAAGACAGGTGTCACTGTTGCTGAGTAATGGTCTCATGCAGACCACTCCTCCATCCTGTACTTGGGGTTGCTGTTCAGCTCCAAGGGAGCTTATCCATAACAAGGGCAACTTCAGGGCAGTACCAACATTCCAAAAACATTGCCAACCTATGTTATCTCTAATATAGTGCTAGAAATTGCAAATTTTTAAAATGTCATATGATATGGGCCCTGATCTTAATGAATTTTCCATTTCTTGAAGAAGCTAAGTCTAATTTTTACACTAAATTACCTATTTTGTAATGGAAGTAGGAGATATGAAAAAGTATCGATCTGGGGATTACATTAATTTGAGAGTGGATTCCAGACCAAATATTTGCATTTACTCTCCTAGTCCCAGTTCTCCCACTAGCAAAGTAGCTACAGTAGATACCTGTTTTATAGAGTTCGATAAAGTGCAAGTGAGATGTCTACTTTTTCTACTAGCCATATGGTAGTCACTCAAAATGCAGGAATATTTTGATTTCTTTTCTTTCTTTATGGCATTTGTCTTCCCACATGAGGTAGAGAATGATTTCTCAAATGTTTTGTCCCTGCATACCATACACCATTGGGGGCAAACTTAGGATGCAGGTATTGCTTGAATTTTTAAGACAAAAATGGTAATGTGTGAGTTATTTTTCTAAACTAAAATCCTCAGTATCCAGGTTTAATTACAGTGTGGGAACTTTGCAATAAATAAGTGGTTTTTGAGTTGCAGTCTGGTCACTCCTCTCTAAAAATAGAACCAAATGAGTTGTTAGAAAAGTATAACGAAGGAAACAGAACCTACAAGCTAGTACTAATGGCATTTTCTTAGGTGAAATTTGTATCCCAATTTCTGTACTTTCCCCAGAGCTTACCCTTACATTTTGCACATATCTTTCCTGGAGTGGTGACAAAGAAACTGTGACCCCTACTTGTCTACAAGCCGTACATGGTGACATGAACTGGATGGCAAAGACGTGGTCCTTAATTTTAACTGATTGAGAGCAGAAATCATCGGGTTACCCTGATGGGATTGGATGCCTTTCCTTTGAGTCCATGTTGACGAAGAGGTCAACCGCATCACCAAGTGATCACAATAGCACACATAAGAAAGTAGTTGTATATACACAGACATCAGGGACAGTCAGGAGAATGCGCTGAGGAGGCTTAGCAACCCACAGACCCAGAAATGAACAAATGAGACGCAGAGCCAGTGAGAGAGGCGGTGCACATCAGTAACACCGATATTCTCAGAGGCTGAGGCAGGAGGGTCGCATATTTGTGCCTTGCTTGAATAAACTAGCACGTTAGCAAGACTCTGACTCAAAATAATTAATAATAAAGGGGTTGGGATGTAGCTCACGGCAAAGGCTTTGCCTTAAATTCTTAGTACTGAAAGGGGAGAAAAAGCAAAGATTCAGAGGCACCCTGAACATTGATCTTATTATCTCTTAACCAAAGGTCCTGATGCCCAGAGCAGAGAGAAAGAGGGAATTAATACAAGCATTGTGTAGCGTACAGTTTTTTCAGCTTTATAGATTTTTCATTTCAGAGTATCTGCTAAACAATTATTAATCATTTTGCTTTCTTGAGAGGGTAGAGATCACCGCAGTCTGAGCTTTCACCTCCTGCTTCTTGTTGTATCCCCCAGCTCAGTTTAGCGCGGTCCACACAGTGTGCAGGTAGGCCAGAGTCGCTCTTTCATCGCCACGCAGCACACCAAGGCCCCGCTGGCACGTTTCCGACCGAACTGGCTGTGCTCAGTTCTCCCTCCTCCCTCTGCAATTACCCCTGCACCTTCTGTTCTAATTGCGCCGAACTCCTGGCAGTTCCCAAACCTCACCTCTTCACACCTTTCTGCCTTCCTGTGTTTGAGCCTTTTCCTTCGCTTAGCCTAGCGTCCACCATTCCATGCCTGGCTGACTTCTAGTTACCCTTGCATGATTAGTTCAGAGGCTGTTCCTGTCCTTCCCTCTCCCAGGCTGGGCTGTACGCCCTGCTCTGTGCACTCCCACTGTCCTCCGTGCACCTTGACCGCTGAACTGGCCACATCATTCTGAAACCACCTGTTGGCCCTCATTTCTTGTTCATCAGCAAATGCCTAATATGTGTTTGAGAGCTGACTATAACTGAGTTAGCTGTCATGGCTGCCTTGAGAGGCACTGGAAAATAGACCTGCATACTGACAAATGAAATCCAAAATTTATCGCACAAACGTGCCTGAGGCAAAGCAAAACCAAAATCATCTCCTTCACTCAGCAGGAAAACAAGAAATGCATACACGATCGAGGTAATTTCTCCATGTGCTCTTTCTGTTTCTTGGCTCTGGTTCCCCTTTGCTATCAAATGCGTATACAACTATCTTAGATGAAGCCGTGAAGGACCCTCGGCCGACAAGGCGCAGGCGTTCACTGTGGTTAGGCAGAGAAGTGGAGAGGTGAGACCTGCTTTAGAACGACGGGCAGAACACTGCACTAGGTTTAGAGTAGAACCTTGGCCTTGTCACTGTGAGCTCACCAGGCTAACAGTCTCCATTCCTCCACTGGAACACACACGCACACACACACGCCAACACACGCACACACACATACACACACTAAGTGCCTACATCATAGGATAATTCTGAATGGCATGATTTATAAACACACCTCTTACTTTGTCAGGTACAATAAGTGGTAGCAATTGTGATCAGAAGTAGCTATTTATATTCTGTTTAAAACCCTGCTTAATGTCTTTTGGCTTTGTAATTTCTTACAATCTAATGTTACATTATCAGGAGATAATAAAGTACGGGAATATAAACTCAGAGTTTTTACTCAAAGCCTCTTTACTCATCTCAAAACCAGCTCTCGAAGTTAAAATAAGCATCTGATCTTAGAAAGTATTTCTCACCCTGTCCCCAGTGATGTCCATTTTGAAAAAAAAAAAAATCTGAGTTTTCTTCCAAGTTGTGGAAGACTTTGAAAGCCATGCTAAGAAATTGGGATGAAACAAAATAAAGGCAGGGGAGGATGTCAAAATGATTTACTGAAGCAATGTAGATTCATATTGGCATCAGGCAGCACTATAGATCAGACAAGGACTGGCTTAGCGCATTAACAGCCTTGGAGTATTTCAAAACATCTTGTGAGAGCACAGAGGAAGCAAAGCAGAGGACTCAGGACTCCTTAATTGGAGCATGAAAGAGACATATGTCCTTTGCCATCTCCTGGCTTTTTGTCCAGATGTTTTGAATTTATTGTTTTCTAAGCTATGTATTTGAGGGAGGGGATATGTGAGCATTTAGGCAGTGTGAAAAGTTAATTTTTTTTTTTTTGACCTCAGGACATTGCACCTTCGAGGCAGGCATGGTGCCACTGAGCTAAATCTCTGGCCCCAGAAGTTAAGCTTTTTATAGGAATATGACTAAGGGAAATGAAATGATGTTAAAATATTTTTAAACCACATTAGAACTGATGCACTAGGGTCCCTGGGCTGCTGTAAAGGAGAAGCTAGGTCATCCTTAAAAAGAAGCAATGGCCAGAGTAGTCTGACCACCCAGAGTAGCTATCAATATGAACACTCCTCCTCCAGCAACCTGGCTTAGAGTTACCAAAGGTTATGACTTGCATAAAAATGGAAGGGACAAAAAGCGTGGGGAAGAAATGAGGGCACGCTCCTTGGGATGTTATTTCTAATAAAATTCCAGATTTATTGTTCCAGATCTAGCTCCTGGTGTCTTTGTTGTCCTGACTACTCTCCACAGTTCTAAGGGCAATGGAAACCATACAACATACAGTATCCTAGACCTTCCTGCTGCTACTTAAATTGCTTTCCTTCACCTACCCTGGTTAAATAAAATACATGTCTGTGCCTTTTCTATTTTCTTCCAGTGGCAGCCCAGTATTTATCCCTTGCTTTGTAAAAATCACCCCTGCCATGCAGACAGAATCTCTTGTAGTGACACACAGAACAGCTTTCCCTTCTCATGTTGATGGATTTCTTAAAATTATGTCTTTATAAGACATTATGGACTGGAACCAAATAGGTGGGAGTATTGGCTCTGACCCACCAGCCTCTTACCTAGGTGATCTTGGCAGAAGGGGAAAATTATCCATCTTTATCAGCATGTGAGTTTCAGACTTCGTGAATGTAAATCTCTTTCCAGCATAGAGAAAGAGCCATGATATTCCCCTTCCTTGACATTATGGAATGCAGCTGAATATGAAAAACTACACATCTAAGAAAGGATTCTTAGTACATTCAGTGGTTTAAAACAATTGGTAATGGATGGAGACCAACAGCTTCTCTGAGAGTGGAATTCTTTTAGGAGTCAAGAGTCATCTAATTCTACTGTCCCTTATTCCCAAGAATATCCATCGCCTAACCCTCACCTTCTTCCAAACCCTTGTGCTAAATCACTACTTTTAAATATTGCTTTTCATCTTCTTGGAAACCTTTTCTTGCTTCTCTCTACCAGTCTGCATTCTGTGCAGATTTTACAGATGAAGCCAGCCCTCATGTCTGTCATGATTCTTTCCCAGGATGTTCTCACCCAGCAATTCCGAAGCAGAGGTGTTGAAAATTAGCTTCAGGTTCTTCTAAGTTGCTGAGGGTCACCTGTCCCCAGTCTGAGCTGGACTGTTTACGTTGGCCAGCCACGTTTCAATAGGCTGTGGTCATCCACCACGCCGATGTCCTCTGAAGAGTTATCCCGACTTCCATTTCATTTTATTGAAATCTCTTTCACCAGCAGACCCCATTATTCTCAGCAGATGCCACTTTACTTTGCTCAGAAGATTGAAGTCATCTGCCAGGCAGGACTTCACTGAACTCACCCTTTCTCCATCTAACAATGTACTGTTTCCTATCTTTGATTCCTTCTTCTTTGACATCCCCATGGCTACTGCCATTTTCTGAAATTTACCCATGACTGTAAATTTATAAGCCCTATGATTGACTCCCTTACCTTCTCTCCTGGCTCTTTTCTCTTGTAACTGAAGCACATTGTTTCTTACCTGTCCTGGTGTCATCATCTCTTTATTTCATGTTGCATTTTCTTTTCTTTCAGGGGCAAGGTTCTAGAGAGAATCATTGACCAACTTGTGCTCCATTTTCCACTTTGCCTCCTTCTGGTCACTCTTACAAATGCACTGAAATTTCTTTCCACCAAGGTTCTGTAAAGTCAAAGGACATAGGCTTCAATGTTAGGAAGAAGTCAGACTAAACACAGACCTTCCTCTGACTAGTCGTGCGAACTGGAGCAATTGAACAAATTCCTTTCATGTGTCAGCGCCTTTTTCTAGAATTGGAGTAACTGTGCCTGCCTTGCAGCCATGGCAAGTCTGTGACAGGATGATATACAAGATGAAGCAACTGTCATTGGAAACTTTGAGTTGTCACAAATCCGAAAGCAGTGGCACGTTTGTGTGGTAGACATGTCCCACCTTCTAGGAATTCGCCTTGCCCTTGCCTTCGGGTACACCTCTTTTCTCTTGTATTCCTCCTATCCTTTTTTATTCTCCCTGTTTAATTTTTTCAAGTTTTCATCTTTTATCAAAAGCTATGTGCTCCAAAATTCTGTTGTTGTAATTGTTTTCTTTGCTTTCAGGTGTGATTTAATTGGACCATAACATTAGCTATCATCCTGTGCCCAGTACTTCTCCCAAGCTGAACTGCGCTGACAGATACCACAGTGTACAAGCATCGCTGGCATCGTTATGTATCTGAGCTCACCCCTTTCTCCAAGCCAAACCCAGATGCTGTCCTGAATTACTTTAGTGCATAATGATACAATTTTCCAGAAGCTGTCCTTGTTTCTTTCATTTTCCTTGTCCCCACGTGTAGTAAAGTAACACATTTATTGTTAATTCTTGCACCTATAATGTCTCACTTGAATTCTGACAACCTGCTAAGTCATCAGTCTGTCTCCTTTTTGAGTTCCAGTCCCATCTACAGATTGCTTTACCAGGATGAGCCTCTACATGAACAAATGTGCTCACCTCTTCCAGTTGAAATCCTTTCAGGAGTCTCTGTCCAGCCGCTTCTTTAGAGTTTTGAGGCTAGCAGGTATAAAATCATCTGGAGAGAATGATTCGTTGTCAGACTCTCATAGATTGCTCATTCTATTCACACTAAAACTTGAGAACATTTAACTGAGGGATTAAGACAAAATTCTTTAAAATGATTTTTTTTTTTTTTTTGATACAGGTTCTCACTGTATAGTTGAGACTGACCCTGAACTCACTATGTAGCCCAGGCTGGTCTCGAACTCACAGCGATCCTCCTGCCTCAGCCTCCCGAGTGCTGGGATTATAGGCATGTGCCACCACGCCCGGCAATCTTTAAAATGTTATATATGGCTTTATATAGTCCAACTTCTGATTGTCAATACTTCTGCCATATGACTTCTTTTTTTAATTTTAATTTTTTCCCCATTGAGTTTATTGGTACATTTTAGGTGTACAGTACAGTTACATTCATTATTGGGATCTTGTACCTTTACATGACATGTCTTGGTTCTCATTTTTTCCCCTTGTCCCTGCCCTCCCTTCACCCCTTTCTCCCCGCCCTATTTACAAACACTTTATTTCCAGTTTTTCATTTTTTCCTATTTTTTCTTTCCCTTATTCCCTTTCCCCTACCCTTCCCACTTTCCCTGCACCTTTAGCCCTTTTCTTCCCATTTCACATGGTCAGTTATCTCATTAGGATCTTATGTATGATTATAGTTTATTCACACCAGAGAAACTATTTTGTATTTAAACATGTGTGACTTATTTATTTCACTTAGGAGTATACATAGGAAAATGGATACATATTGAGGATATACTCCTAAGTGGAATAAATAAGCCATATGACTTCTTTACCTGTCACAGGTGTGGCCTTCATGCGATCACCCTTTCCTAGTGTGTCAGAAGTCTTTCTGTTTCTCTTCCACATGTCATCCTTGCTCATTCTTCTAAGAATAGCTGGGCCTGTCTTCTCTCCCTCAGTAAGAATTCTCTGGGACTCTCGACTCACCACCCTTCCACTCTGAATAAATCCATGTTCCAAGCTTTCATCCATTCAAGGACATCAATACTTCGCACTCTATTTCCTTGTTGTTCTAAGTATGTTATTGAACACATCTCACTGTCCTAATTATTTGTCAGTTTGACTGTCTTACTCACCATCCTAAGAACTTCCTAGCATTTAAAAGGGATACAGAGTTCATACTAGGTGCTCAAATCTTATTTTTAAATTGGGAAATTATTTCTTGTGAAATCACTGTGACTCTAGGCTGTCTACTATTAGACCAATGGGACAGATCTTGTCCATCAACAAACTTCTGAAATTCAAGTGACTTTGTATAGAAGATTTTCTTCCTCATATCCAGTCTTGCTACTTCTAAGGAAGTGATTTTTCAACCTGCTTCCTGCTGGTTACAGTCTGCCAGATATATTTAATTGGCCTTGGGACAATTCCCTAGGTATTCTGTAAGGTAAAAATTATTGTCCCATCTGATAGAATTCTTTGTTATCATACAAGGTTTTTTTAAGCAACAAAAGTAAAGTGATTATCAAAAATAAAATTGATAAAATGTTACTGAAAATTGGACTCCTAATATATTTATTAGTTTTGGTTTATACTTTTGATGCTGGAGACAAATTATATTTTCAGTTACATTAATGCATTTTTATTATATTTTTCTCTTACCTTAAGATGTACATTTTGCTCTTATTAGTATTATGAAAATTTTCAAAAATTAGTGGGCTTATTGGGTTCTTTATATTTTAAAGCATATCTATAAAATACTTTCATTACCTAGTAAGTATGTGTGTGTGTGTGTGTGTGTGTGTGTGTGTAATCCGTAAAATAACTGAAGGTCTCTAACCATATGAATATTCTCAGAAAGTCATGGTTTTTCTCTTTGCCTCCAGAAGGAAGCTGTGTACTACAGTGGAATGGAAACAGCTTTTGAAACCAAACTGAGCAGTTTTTTGGTTTTTTTTTGTCCTGGTCTCTGGACTATTAGGTAAGGGGTCATACACAAGTTGTGTTCCTGATGCTCAGGGTTTCCATCTGTGAAGATCAGAGGAGGAGACCATTGTATGGCTGATACGATAGAATTAAAATATTCTAGAGAGCCTACGTCACACCAGAGCATAGCAGACATTCAGTTAAATAGATTTCCTGCTGTGTTTGTTTGATGTATATTATATCATAGTGGGGAGACCTTTTTTTATAGAACCATTAGAAGGAGTTGGAAAATCACTCTTCTCTCTTCTCTTGTCATGTTTCTGTCAGCCTCAATCATCTTGTCTGGCACCAATATGAAGCTTTTCAATATCTGTGTGACTCCAAGCTTCTCAACAAGAAGCAAGTTTCTTGAGGGTAAGAGCCCGGGGAATGTCAAAATAAAATGTATGGTTCATGAAAAAAAAAAGTCTGGTGATCAATTAAAGAATGTTGCCCTAGCGCTATGTAAGGGAAACAACATTATGCTTGGAAAGATATTTTTTCTTCTCATAAATATTTTCCTTAAAATGATAAAGCTAACAGTGAAAATGCTTTAGATCTTTTCTGATTCTAATAGTCTACAGTTTGTAAGATCTTTGCTGTAGTTGGCTGATGTGCATATCCTCTAAGGCTTGACACATGTGAGTTGTTTAAGGAGAAAATTATTTTGCTGTGTCTGTGGTGGCTCCTTTACCACTCCAGGCCTTGATACTTTGGAATTGATGACTCAACAGAGCACAGAGTGGAATTGAAAGCTGAGAGGTGCTTACATCTCCTTGCTGTACCAGAAATCCACCCACTATGAAGACATCTGTCATGATTAATCAAGCTAAGCAATTCTCAATAAGGAAAGCTTGAGTGGGTTTGTTTCGCTGCAAATAACTGCCCCGATCACATTAATCTGGAAGGCAGCTGGAGGTGGCAGTGTACCAGGTGAAAACAGATTGGAAGGTCTAGGAAATTATTCAGATGCTCATGGCTAGCTCCTCCTGGAATCTACAGGAAAGCCTGTGCTTACATCCAGGAAGCAGAGCTATAAAAAATGGCTTTCAGAAACTATAACCCCAGGTACTTGAAAACCTGAGCTGCAAAGTGATCTATTGCTGCTCATCCCTGTGCATATGTCTGCTTGATGAGCATACAGGTGTGGAAGGGCCTGCAAGGCGGTAAAAAGAGTATGGAATTCGACACTTGGGAGGCTTTAGTTTGGGCCCTGTATCTGCCGCTTACAATCTCAGTTTCTAAATCTATAAAATAGAAACTATGTATAAGCCACACGCCACAGATTTATAAGGAACAGAAAGAATGATTGTACTTGGTTGATAGGTCCCATCTACATAGCTACATGTGATTGAATGAACATTTAAAAGTTCTTTACAACATTAATCTGACCCATAATCTCACAAAGTCAGATTTCCATTATACTTGTTTTGCTGTTTTGTTAAAGGTGGCTACTTGTTTAAAATCTAATGCCCCAGGTAAGAATTGGCATATTATACCTTCATGTTAAATTCATTTAAAATATGTGTCAGGGACTGTGTTTTATGTCTGTAAATTATCATGCAAACAAATCATTTGAGTGGTCTTTTCAATGGCTTCTCCTAAGATAAAGTAAAATATGATGACAAATGATGTAAAGTCAAGTTCACTAGGAGCATTTTCTAGGTTATTGCTCCAAGAAAGGAAGCCCCACATAACTGGAGACATTTGCCCTTAGTGCAGAAACGATAGTCATATTAATATTCACTTCCCCGGGAGTTTGGAATCACAGTCTTGTTTGGATAGTATCTCTGTAGTATCTGTGTGGTAGGTGGGTCTTTATACCTTCAGAGTCTGAATTCCCCAAGGAAGGAAAAATTTCCTCTTTATTTCTGTATTGCCAGTGTCTAAATAAGACACAGCACAAAGTAAGTTGTCTATAAATATTTGTTATGTTAGATCAGAGTTGATTTTCGTAGAGGAAGATAGCAGCAGAGCTCTGAAGTCCTTTGTTTACTTTGGAAAGTGAAAACCACAGGTGAACACAGTATTTCTAAGAAACTTCAGCACAAGATTTTCCTGTGGAAACTTTAGATTGTTTCCTTCAGATTCATTTTCATCCAGTTTCCTCTGATGTTAGGAAGTATCATGAAACTTTCCCTAAGTGAAAGTCTTAAAGTCTAAATTTTTCCTTTTGTAAATCAAGGCTTTTTAAACCTAGCTTTCTCCTTTTAGCCACATATATTTCCCACACTTTCTCCCAACATCCTGGTGTCTGTATTCATGCCTGCTCCCGCTTGCCTACGTTCCTGTCTTATCCAGCTCTTCCTTTTGCCCAGAATGGCTTCATCCCTTGGCACCTGGCCCAGCCGTCACCAGATCCTCCTGTCCTGGGAGCCAGCATTGTTGTCTTCTCTGCTCTCCTCTCGCCCCAGTCTGTGGCATGCTCTCTAATACCTCCTTAACTAGCTGTTCCCCTCATTGACTCCGGCTCATGTGCTGTACCTGTCCTGATAGACTGGAAACAAATGATGCCTATCTGTGGAACTGTGGGGAGGGTAATGTGAAGTAATAATGAGGGGAAGATAAGCTCGATAAATAAGTCTGACCCTTCCTTCCCTTCCCTATATCTTTATATAGGCTTGAAATGACCCAGACTTGCAGATTATTTAATGAAACATGCATAAAGAATGTGGTCTACATCAATACTTTATTTTAGAACACATAGAAACATTAAAATATCAGCTTGACCCCACACATAAAGGAAGAAGGCAGCTGGTGCTAATAACTGACTGGCCACGGCTCAAAGACTGAGATTATCAGTGTCTTGGCTTTTTTGTGACCCACTGACTGTTCATCTGGATGGCTGCTTACATTATCTCTCTGCAGCTCTGCCACGGAATGTGCTGGGGTTAACTTACTTTGAATTGAAGTCTTGGTCTGTGACCCAGAGTCTTGGTCTTGCTTTGCCTTTCTAAAACAATTCTGGAATACAAGTTTTAACTCTTCTACTTATGGAAAATGTTCCCTATGTGAAAAATGACTTAAGAGGCTTTCAAGGTGCTTACCTCTTCCTCCTTCTGGAATGTGGAATCACAGAATCCCACAGCTACTCCAGAACTCACAGTTACTCCAGAACAGGGCTAAGTATTAAGTCTGTCACGGGTCTTGTCTTACTGGGCTAAAATCCAGGCATCGGCACAGCGCTATTACTTTGTGAGGCTGTCGAGGAGAAAAGGTTTTCTTGCTTTTCCAGAATCTAGAGTTCATTTTCCCCTGCTTCTGAGGATTTCCCTAACATCAAAGGCACCGACACTGGAGTGAGTCCTGTTTCCACTCTCATCCATGTGGTACTTTTCCTTGTCTTTAAGGACTTTTGCAAATGCATTGGCCCACCTAGATAACCTGGGAGAGTCTCATTTCATGGTCACCTGATCATCAACCTAATTGCATTGGCAACTTTAATTTCTTGGGTTTTGTTGTTGTTGTTGTTTTTTGCGGAGATCAAACTCAGGACCTTGTGCGGTGGGGCAGATGGCAGAACCACTGAGCTGAGTTGCTGGCCCAGCAATTTTAATTTCTGATCACAATATATTTTAATGTGTTCACAGGTTCCAAGTAGTGTAATTTTGGTGATCATTGTTCTGCCTAATGCATAAAAGAGCTACAAATTATATCTTCCTATAAAATGATGCAATGTGCTCCTGTAAAATGCACAGTGCATTATAAATAACAAGTACTTAATGGATATGGCTTTATTATTATCATTGTGTGATTTTGTCATTAATTTTATCCAGATTGTGTATTGCAAGCAAAATATAGCATGGTTGCTCTTATAATCTGCAGGGCCCAAGTTAAGCCATTAAGAAAAAAAGCGAGATAAAACAGCAAGGGAACTAGTAAGGCAAACAATAATCACTGAGTTCCCCTGAGTGCTTTCACTTTCCAGGTGATGTCTTTAGCACTGAATATATATTGATTTGAAGAATCTTAAAACAGGTATAATTATCATCTCAGCATATACAAAAGAGGAGACACAGGGAGATTAAGTATTTTACTCCATCTTACAACGGAATTTCAACCAGCACAGGTTGTTGGTTTTAAATACAACTGTACTAATGAATGGATAAATGCACAAATGGATGGAGGAATAAAGGAATATGCAGAAGTAACCCCGAAGTGATGCCATTGCCTTTCCGAGTGGTGATCAAGACCAAATGCAGAACATGTATGTTTTACAGAGACAAAGTCATACTTGGAGATTCAGTAATGTACTCAAGGTAAAATGGAACTTTTCGATCACACTCCCTCAAATCACAGAAGAAATTAGTCTCTTAAACCCATGATTTTTTTTTTTTAATCCGAAGACTTGAAACTGGACTAACAGCAAAGTTAAACTTTGCTGTTTAGTTTCCTATGGGTTCCAATGGCAGCAAAATATGCAGACAGATCAGGTTGACCCAACAGTTTGTGTACTCAGCTATATTGTCAGGCCAGATCATGTCTGACTGAACCTGGAGAGGCTTGGGCTGCCAGTGCTGCTGTTTGCCTGCATTCACCAAGATATGCATTCCATTCTCAGATGTTTCCTGGAAACCTTGAGCTGTCTGCCCGAGGAACAGATACTCTCAAAGGCCAGAGAAACTCGGAATAAAATCTTGCAGCTGTGACTCATTCTGAGCTCTTCTCTGATGGTTCCCGATTCCTCAATATTCACTTTATTTTTACATTTCCTTCTCCAAGGTAGAAAAGGGTTTCTAAAGCAGAGAAGCATCAGTCACTTAGTATACATTTTTTTCATCTGCACAAATCATTCAGAATTTAATTTTGTTTGTGACTGAGATTTCTGCAATCCTTGTAAGTTATATTTGACTGCTAGCTCTTTTCATTGCTTTACTTTTTCTGATAGAAGCCACTCTGACCCTAATAAGGAAAACAGAGAGGATAAAATTCCACTGGTCCTAAATTTAAGAGACAAAGCAAGCAAGGGTGTCCATGGGTTTTGGAAAGGCTCATTTACTAATGCTCATGTCTATAATGCATGCATGTGAGAGACCCTGAGGAGGATCCTGTTCTGGGTGCTTTCCTCTTCTAGGTAACAGGTGTGAGGCGCCATGCTAGAAGATTGTTGGTCTCTGAGTCTAAGATATAAATAAACTGGATGACAAGTTAGGAAAAAAAGTAGAAGAGTTCAATTACTAACTGAAGCTCATCCAAGTAAATAATAGCAGAGTTAGGCTTAAACCTTAATTCCTGAGTTCAATCTCCCCATTGTGTGTTTCTCAGACGAGCTCCTCCTTCTGCTGAGTTTACATCTTGGCAATGAGTGTTGTTTCTAGATCGAGCATGTAGGAAAACTGAAAGCCTTCCCCACCCCACCCAGTCCTGTGCACTGGATGTGGAGACCCCCTGCCTTCCCTAATTATGCACAATCCAGAGACTGCTGGAACCCTGTGTAGTCATCCTGCCCTCACCCGCAAATTCCAAGCTACCATCTTTGCATACCAGGATTACTCCTGCACATCTCTAATTCTTCTGCTGAAACCATTCATTCCTGTTTTGTTTTTGGCCACACAAATTTAATGTTATCCTTTCTTCACTTAAAGAACATCTTCAATGGTAGTTCAGTGAACTTTGATAGAGTCAGCATTATGTAAGATGATGCATGAAGACGCCAATTATCAGATTTCTGTCTGTATCTCCCATGCTCACTGCTATACCATGCTGTGACGAAACTTTGGGTTTCAGTCATTCTGAATCTCTCTGAAATGGTATGGATACATGTGTTTTCCCCAGTGTCTAAGGACCTTCGGACACGATTTCACATGGCCTAGATCACCATTCCCTCATGTGAGTCAGACTCCGGGTATCCTGCAGATTTGATCAATAATATCAATTCGTGCAGGAAGTGTTCACCGTAGTGTCACTTACTTCCCTCTGCTAGAGGTTCACTTTATCCCACACTAGCACTCAACCTGTGCTGCTCTCTTGAATTATTTGCTCATGACCTTTCTTCGTGTTCTCCTCTTAGTGTTCACCAGTGTGATCCTGTGCTGTCCATCTGTACGGGTACTCTGTACTTCCTGAGGGGCCCAGTCGTATGTCACTGTACAAAATTAGGTGGACCACCCTGACCCACCAGCCAGGCCCAGGCAGGCACTAACACTGCTGCTACAGGTGGTTAAAGGTGTGCCAAAGGTGCTGCTAAAGCAGTTGCCAAGAGTCCTATCCTAAGGTTGAGCAAATAAATGGCCAGAGGTTAAAGTAGATCATGAAAAAGCTGCTAAACATCACTAGCACTTGAAAGCATACACGCATTGCACGGATGCAACCCCCGCTTCAGAACCTGAGGTCGATTGTTCATATTGATCTATGGATTGTTCATATTGATCTGATGACTTTCTCAGTCCTTGTCTCCATAAGATGCAAAGGTAATTTATTCAACCTAATTATGTGGGTGTTAAGAACAGGGATGGAGCCAGGGGGTCAGCAGAGAAATGAGTCACACAGAGATGGGGCAGGGGCCAGCTGTACTACCTTTGAGCTTAGGTCCCTTGGCCCGGCCTCCCCATCCCCCCAGGTGTTGGGCCCCACGCCTTGAAAGTGGAGCTGATATTCTTTGAAGAGTGGCACAAATTCGGATGTTTTAAAATGCAGAACAGCAGCTAGAAGGAGCCCACAAGGAAACTTGCCTTAAACATAACACGAAGCCTCCTCATTTCAGAAAGCGGAAGAGATGCAGTGCCCACCAACAGAAGCAGAGATGCAAGTGCTGAGCCAGAGCCACCTGCTCTCATGTTTGGTGTTCTCAGTTTACCACGGTGGAGGTACAGTCCCCAAATGCGATGACTCAGATTCTAAAAAGTGAAGAATCCAATTTAGCTTGCAGTATTGATACTAATGTTAGTCTCTGTCTGGAGGTTTATCGGCTTAAAGTCCATCTGCTTTATGAAGCTAAAACAGGATGATGTATGCACAGTCTGGTTTTGGTTTCAAATCGAGAAATACTTTGCAAAGCTATTAACAGTAAGTGGATATGCTCTCGAGGTAGAATATGGAAGCGGACAGAGCAGCAAGTGCCTGAGCCTCTCGGTGGCAGCCAGGCTCGGTGCTGGGTCCAGGATATCTCTGCTCAGCGGGCACAAGGTGTCACTAGGCTGGCTTCTGTGACAGTGTGTGGGGTAAGGGGTGGGGTCCGCCATGAGAGTGAACACAGCTCTGTACTTCGCTACTCCTGGGATAGCATGATGGGCACCCTGTTTTCACATTCTGGAATGTTTATTTTATTTTATTTTATTTTTTTTTTACCTTTAATTGAGTTTATTGGTACATTTTAGGGATACAGTACAGTTGCATTCATTGTTGGGATCTTGTACTTCTACATGACAAGTCTTGATTCTGGAATGTTTCTTCTAAATCTGAAGGATTTCATGTTAGCCTTGAGCAGAATAAAAACTCAGGTCACTGTCTTAAAATTATATGATTGCTCAAAATTAATATTACAATCACTTCGCATTGTAATATTTGCAGTTTAGGGTTGCATATTTAGACTCGAGATGAGTCTTTTTCTCTTCTGAAGGCCGTTGCTAATTTGAGGACTTCCCGTTTGATTGAAGATATTTGAGCATCGACATCATGCTTAGAGCTTTGATACGGCACCTATTAGCTCATCAGAGCTCTCGGATCCTTTCTTTTGTGTCAGTTTTACATCCTGAATATTCTTCTGATTGGAACTGAGCCCAGACAATTTTTAATAAAAATACTTTTATTGTTTCCTTATTATTAAAGAAACAGGATATTTGAAAACAAAATAAATATTAAAATAAACAAAGCCACTACTTAGGGAAAGCTATAAGCAACACCATGGACCATGTGTTTTTGATGATTTTTATGCACTATAAATATTATTTAATAAAGCTGTCTTTTAAGTATATCTTCATATGAATATATCTCTAGAGCAATGCATATCTCCAGTTAGTGTTTACAATCGTATTTTTCAAAACCAAATAGAATTCCACAGTAGAGTCATGATGCTGTTTTTAATCAAACCCCCAAATTTTAAGGATTATATTGTGTGCTATATCCATTTTTTCTGTTTGTTTAGTTCATGAATACCCAGCGTATAGCAAACTTGTCCTGTCCAAACCTGTGTCCTAAATAACTTATACTCCTTAGTCCTTCAGTAAGTATTTGTGGATTTGCATTAATCCAAGGACCCAAAAGATATCAGGGGTACTATGAGGCATAGAGGAGTGCAGTGTGTTTGTTTCCTATGACATCTATGATAGTTTTCCACTCAGTCGGTGGCTTAGAGACAGAAATATATTCCCTCATGATTCTGAGGTCAAGAAGTCAGAAATCAGTGCCACTGGGTTGAAACCAAGATGTCGGCAAAGACATGGCTTGCAGTGGAGCCCCGAAAGGATTTCACACTTCGCATCTTCAAACTCTGAAGGCGGCCAGCTTTCCCTGGCCTTTGGTCACACCACTCCAACCTCTGCCTCTGCAGTCACTTTACCACCTCTGCTTCAGGGTTTAAGATTTGCTATGGCTTCTGCTCACAAGGCGAATGTGATTGCATGTAGCCACCACCCACTTCTCAGCATCCTGATATTAATTGCATCTGCAAAGATCCATTTTGCCACATAAAGTAAATGTATAGGCTCAAGTAGTACATGGGCAGCTGTTATTGGTGGGATTGGCTAGAATTTTTTAGCCAAGTACTAAGAGAACATTAATTCAACAACAGCACTTAATCATAGAATGATGTTTTTAGAGAAGGTATCAAGTAAAATGAGTAGACATAAGAGATTGTTATTCAAAGCATCACTTTCTTGATGAAGTGTTAGGGGTTGTTGAAATGAGGATTGCTGTTCCTTATAGTTAGACAGATTTAAATCTCAGTGACTGAATATATCTTGATTTATCACTTGCATTATTTAGAATAACAATCTTACATTTATATTTTTTAATTTTATTTTTGATTAGCTTAATAATCATATATATAATGAGATAAAGTGTGATGTTTCAATGTATGCATACAAGGTGCACTGATTAAATTAGTTATTAGCATTTCCATGTTCTTACCATGTCTTTATGTTTGGAGCCCACTCAAAATTTATATAACAGCTTATTGGGAACTGCAGTTCTCACACCGAGGATCGTGTGGCCAGAGACAAGCAGACCTATGTATGGCACATAATGAGGCAAAGTTAGAGAAATAAAAAATAAAGACAAAAAGGAAGCAAGCTTGAGAGTAGTCTAGCAGAGTGTGGTGCAGGAGAACAGGGCAGACCCCCAAGATGAAGTCAGAGACCTCAGCCCCCTCCCCTGGACGCTGAGCAGTCTTCATGGGTGTGGACCCCCGGGGACTTCTAAAAAGGGGCGACTCATTTGTGACCTCTGTGTCTCAGTGGAGAATGGGGAATGGATATAACGGGTCTCTGT
This sequence comes from Fukomys damarensis, assembly GCF_012274545.1. Taxonomy (NCBI): domain Eukaryota; kingdom Metazoa; phylum Chordata; class Mammalia; order Rodentia; family Bathyergidae; genus Fukomys; species Fukomys damarensis. Next base: position 5,564,469 of record NW_022900941.1, on the reverse strand, counting down.
AAACCCCATCACATTGTGAATAATGTCTCCCACAATTATCTTGGTACCAGATCTACTACTAATAACATTTTACCAGCCAATAACCCAAGTGAAGAAATTGCAGTTGTTCTATAACTTTTCTTGTACCAGGGATCGAACTCAGGACCTTGCGCTTGGGAGGCAGATGTGGTGCCACTGAGCTAAATCCCCAGCCTATATAACTTCTAAAAGTGGGTGTTGGATATAAAACACTTTCTTACAGTTACTAATTAATTATGAATGCATAGGATAATAAAAATAGTAAAATACCAATGTCTTCCAGAGTTCTGCCTAACTTACCTTCCAGCAAGCTTAATGTTTCTGTTTTAATATTTAGATCTTTAATCCATTTGGATTTTAATTTAGTGCATGGCGAAAGATAAGGGTCTAATTTTAATCTGTGGCAGGTTGACATCCAATTTTTCCAACACCATTTATTAAAGAGGCTATCTTTCCTCCACTGAGGATGGAGAGCTCCTTTGTCAAAGATGAGGTAGCTGAGTACATCTGCCTTTATGGATACATATTGAAGATATACTCCTAAGTGAAATAAATAAGTCACACATGTGTAAATACCAAATAGTTTCCCTGGTGTGAATATTCTGCAACAATGCATAAGATTCTAATAAGATTACTGACATTTAGAAATTTGAAGAAAAGAGCTAAAGGTGTAGGGAAGGTGTGATACGTAGGGGAAGAACAAAAAGGGAAAAGAAAAAAATGTGAGAGAATGAAAAGATGAAAATAAAGTGTTTGTAGATGGGGAGGGGAGGAGGGGGTGAAGGGAGGGTAGAGGTAAGGGGAAAAAATGAGAATCAAGACTTGCCATGTAAAGGTACATGATCCCAACAATGAATGTAACTGTACTGTATCCCTAAAATGTACCAATAAACTCAATAAAATTAAAAAAAAAGTAAAATAAATATGTATTTAGTACACCTTAAACAAATTAGAAATACTGAAATTTAAAATGTATTTTAATCTGGAAAAATCATATCTAAATTTGCTTGAACGGTGCTTACCTTCTTCTTGTGGTACAATTTACAATACAAACCAGTATCTTTTCTGAGCCCTATGAATTGTCCTACTCTTTTCTGAGTTGGGGTCAGCTGCTAACATTTCATCTTTTATAATTTCAATGTCACGAAATGCTCATTAGGATTCTTTTCATGTGAAGTTTTTAGCCAATGGCAATAACCCAAAGACGTCTTCAGCTTTTTTGTTTCAACAATTTCTCTTCGTTTCTGTTGTCAAGCTCGTCCTTCTCAGTTCTTACTGCTGTGCTGAGTCTGGCAGTGGTGGTGCCAGCCCCAAGATCAGCTGTTTTTCCATCATCCCAGTTGCCATCCGTCTGAATTTGTATCCCAGTGTAATGACTTCTGATTTCTTTGGTGTAGGCTCTTCCTTGTTTACCAGTTAGTTTGACAGATTATCAGGTTGTGTAAAATACCTCACACACCCTGACCAATCACGAGGAGACTTTGGAGCGGTGGTACGAGTGGCCACTGACTACAGATTGCTTTTTTCATTTCCATGGTAATTGTGCATGTTAGTATCGAAGTTTGCAATTCAGAGTTAGTGTAGGAACTGAAATTCCAATTGCATTTGGAGGTGGTGAAGCCTGACCTACGATTCAGGGGCCCTTACTCAGGCATCATAGTTCAGCCTTCACTCCCCTTGGCTTTGGGCTGGATCTCAAATTCTGAATACTGACCCCAGCCAGCCGTACCTCTTAGGGCAGATAGCACATGCATTGTGTAGCTGCTCCAGTTCAGCCAGGACCAAACCCACCGCTAACTCCAGAGCATGCAACTTCTCTCTTTGTGGTTTTATTTCTTACTTTTTAGACTGTTTTTTCGGGCCTGTTTTCACAGACCGTGATTTGAACCTGTGGTGAGGCATGAGAAGAGTGTTCACATTAGCAGCTTCTTTTAAGCTCTTTGATCCTCTGACTGTGGAGACTTGGTTGGGGATTTCAACTTTGCCTTTCTTTCTTCCCTCAGTGAGTCGGGCCAGTCCTTCTCTCAACTCCCTTTCTGCTCTGGGCTGCTTTTGGAAGTGCCCTTTTAGTGCCCTTGAAGTCCCCCCCCACTAACCTCTGCCAGCACAGCAGGCCTGTGTGCAGTCCTGTCCCTTCATGGGAGACTTCTTTGCTTTTGTAGGTTTTGGGGCGAGTGTGCCAGCCCTCATTTCTGATCCATGAAATGAGGGAATGAATGATGCGTGCCATTTCTGATGCACAAAATAGCCAAGTGTGCAGGACTAGAATGGGATGAGAGCGCACGCAATTGCCGCAAAGAGGGAATGCAGGTAAAATTGCTTCTTTCTGGCCAAGTAGAGGGCGTTTACTCTTTCCACAGTACTAATCTGAGCGGTGTCTGTAAGGGCTAACAAACTAAAGTGATCACGTTTTAGAAAGAAATGAGCGTCTGTTCTAAAAGGGTGGCGCTGAGGTGGAGTCAGAGGTATGCAGAAGAAAGTGTCTGGGTATGAAACCAGGCACAGCCTGTGAAGCCCAGTTCCATCATCAAAGCAGAGCGCAGGGCAAGGCCAAGCAAACGTAAGGACTGAAGCATCATTACTGTAAAGATGTAGGCATGTACAGGGCAGGGAAAACTGGCCTAAAATTAGAGATTGGAGGAGTAGATGTTGGGACACGTGCAATTATACAAAATACTTTTAATTTGTGTGTTTACTTACAGAATCCAGATGCCTTTTGTAGGGTCTCTTAATATCTGTGCTCCAGTCTCTGTTGTGAATGAAGCACAGACCACCAACGGATTCACTACACTCTGAGAAACGCTTCTAGGGTCTTCCTACTTTCCCTTCCACTGGCAGAACTATGACCGGAATTGGTGTCCTTCTTTGGGAAGACACCCTGGGCAATAGGTTTTCTCCCTAAACAGAGGTGGGAGCTAAAGCAGAGGCACCCCTCAAGACGCACACTGCACCTCTAGCTTCCTGCCGTTTGTTTTGCCGCAAGGTATGGAGACGTATCATTGGGAAAACAAAACAAAACAAAACAAAACACCCTGTGCCTCTGGGGTCCCAGCCATGGGCCATGTCTGATACAGAGGCAAGCTCTGGCTCCCTACGGCTCGTGCCCCGAACGGTGACGTCCTTTTACCCAGAGCCAGACTTGGAAGCCCTCTTTATCCGGAACTTGGTCTGTGTGCTCCTTCTGGCATTCTTCCTTTCTGATCAAACTGATGAGTGAATGAGATTTAGGCCTCTCACATTGACTTTAGAGAAAATAAGTAGAATCAGGAAAGATTCTCTCTAGTGTCTAATACAGTCTGACAAATCACTTTGTGGAATTTAGGAGTTTGATCCTGCTTGATAGACATTCACACTTGGAGCTAACCCTTTGGGCAACATCACTAGAGGAGCCACAGAGCACAGGGAGGGTATGCAGACCTCGTTCTCCATTTCTTCAGTAACCCTACCCCAGGGCCATATGGTGGGCCGGAAGGAGCAATGGCAGTTGAGTCACGTGCGTTCATTATGCACTGAGTAAATTACACAGTACAGGCTGACTTCAAAAAGAAAGTACAGTAAATCCCCACCTTAGGGACATCTGCGAACGTTCACAGATATGAACGGACTCCGTGGTATGAGCATTCACAGGTGTGAACAAATTGCATGTATGTGAAGTAAGTAGCTCACCTGTGTGCTGAGCATCTTCTGGGTTTTGCTGCTCTGTGCTTTCTGTACTGTGCTAATTCAGAGCCCAGAATGTCCAGAGCAAGAAGAAAAGCAGTGGTGATGTGGAGGGGACTGCCAGGAAGCACAAAGCAATAACCATGGAAACAAAACTGAAAACAATGGAGAGGCTGAACTGTGATAAAAAGATGGTACCCATGGCTCATTCTTTATAATGTGAATCATTCAACCATTGGCAAAATTCTAAAGATCAAGGAAGAGATCATGGAAAATGTGAATTGTTTTGTTTTACATTGTATATCTGTGTCAGAGGAATATAAGACACTTTGCCAGGCTTACAAACAAATCCATCTTAGCACATTCTCCTCGAAAGGAGCTCATTCATAAGTGGGGAATTTACTGTATTAGAAAACAGTAATGCCCGGGATCTATCTCAGTGTTTCTGCTGCCTGCCTTGCAAGTGCAGGGATCCCAGTTTGATCTCAGGTACACACACGCACACACAAAGAAAGAAAGAAAGAAAGAAAGAAAGAAAGAAAGAAAGAAAGAAAGAAAGAAAGGAAAAAGAAAATACCAAAACAATCTAGAAATCTGTCTTGAAAGGGGATCTATTCTCACATTATAGAATGTAACTATAAATTTGTATTTTCTTATAACTGAATGTGTGTTGACTCAGTCTACCAATCACATCATGGTCAACATATTGAATGGCAGCCTGTGGTTTTTATGCATTATGTTTTGAACATATTTCTGCATTATACTCTTTTTGGAGGGGAGGTTTTTTGAGACAGGGTCTCACTATGTAGTTGAGACTGCCCTGCAACTCACTATGTAGCCCAGGCTGGTCTCAAACTCACAGTGATCCTCCTGCCTCAGCCTCCCAAGTGCTGGGGGTACAGGCGTGTACCAACTCACCTGGCTTGTATTTTACTCTTATTTCTATAGAATTTCCACACATTGTTTCCACACTGATTTCTTTTGTTCAGATGCTTAATTATATCAAAGTCTAGGGGAAAATTCTGGGTTAAATTTTAAAGAAATATAATTTGAGATGCAGCTACCTATGGAATAGCTTGTGTTGAAATTCTGAGCCCCCATCAATTAACACCAATATGATATTAGCTATTCGTTTTAAATTATGTTTTGGCTCTGACACATTGGTTTTATCTTCCCAAATTTAATTTCCATACTACGATGGAATCTTCAATTAGAAACAATTTACATTTTGACTATGTTTGAGGTGCTATGCGTTCCAGTAGATATGTAATTTGTTTTTGTCAACTACTCCCTGAAACCAATGTTATATTGGCTTTGTTCCTTCTAATTTATTTGCTTTTGGTATTTAAGAATGAAATCAGAGGGCCAGGGGTTTAGCTCAGTGGTTCTGCTGCCTGCCTCACAAGTGCAAGGATTCAAGTTGGTTCCCCAGTACCAAAAATAAACAAACAAACAAATAAATAAAACCTCAAGAATGAGATCACATATTGAGCACATGTAATTTACTTGTGAGATGACCGCAGGAAGTAGAAGTAAAGTTGTGGGAGAAGTAACTCAGGGAAGGAGGAAGCGTCAACATAAGCTCAGCAAAGTCTGAAGGCATCAAGGACTTGGGTGTGTAGACACTTGAGAAAGATGGAGAATAATCACCAGACTTAGCTCCTCCAAGGACAAGAAGCTGGGAGCTTAACTGTCAACTGAAGATCAACTTCTTGGTCAGTAATCTTCTGAAAGCAAGTTCTTGGATCTAGCAATTCCAAGAGCTTCAAAAATATTAATACACAGTGGTAGACCCAGGAATGGAATGCCAGCCATGTGAATCTGGGCTTATATGTGGAGGAGGGTAAAGATTTAGGACAGCAAACACCTGCTGTATTATTCTAGCACATTAGGCAGGAAATTTGATATCAGAGAGATTAATTAACTTGCCTGAGAACACTCAGCCGGTAACCAGCAGTCCCGTGCTTCAGACTCTGATTTCCTGGTTTTAACACCTGTTCTTTCCATCACATGATGAGGCTCCGGAGGAGCACTGGCCTTTGCACGCACGTGAAATTCACAGGCCTCTGTCCTCGCTATAGCTCCATGGGCACGGCAGCTTGGCTTGCCCTGCTGTGCATACCTATCCACTTCTAAATCCCTGACAGCCTCGGAACTGGACCACAAGGGTGGCTTGTATTTGATCTTTTGCAATTCTCTATTTCCAATTTCACAAAAAAGTATACATTAGAATAGTGGGGATGGCAATACATTGGTGAGTTGTAAAATCAGTTTAACTATTTTTGACTCACATGTTATAAATTAAATAGATAAGAAAAATGCCAAAAGGGCATGGTTTGCCATAGAGGAGAAAATAATACTTTCTTAATGGGCATACGCATGTCTACGTGTGTGTGTGTGTGTGTATGCTGAGTCTCCACAAGGAAATAATTTCATAGGATGGATCATGAATAGCAAACTTTGAAAGTCACTGAGTTATAGGTTCAAAATGTAAGTCTGATAATAGCTCTACCAAAGCCTAGCCCGATGTGTTTTATATTTATCAGTAAAACATCATTAACCACAAGGGCTTATTAACTGAGAACTGTGTGTAATATATTAAGATCAGTAAGTCTTCTTTAATTGTAAAAGTATATTCAACTATGACATATACAATTTTCATGTATTCTCTGTACAGTACATGGGAGAAGAAAATCATCAATTTTGGAAAGACATACGATGGAGACTGAATTAAAATTTCCTGTAAGCTTCTTTGTATTCTCTTCCAACTGCCTCTCACTAATCCATGTTCTAGCTTTCTGAACACAATATTTATCATCAATTTAAACCATAAATATCTCAGAAAAATGAAGGTAAATGGTTAATATAAGTAAACTAAATTCTATTTAAATAATACACATTGTGTCCAGTACTCGGGAGAATAAATAAACTATATAATACGGTCTTATTTTGCAAATGGACTTGCAGTCTCTGCAAAGCCCGAATGGCTGATGGCCAAGGCATCTTTATCACTCACTGTAGCTCAGAAATAGCAGCACAGCCCAGGCTTTGTGGAGGTAGCCTTGATTCTAACGACTGCGCCTCTTCATAAACTCCAGAGCAGTCATTCCAGAATGGAGCGCATACCAAGCTGTCTTACGGAACATTTTATATATTTTAAGTAATACTGAGCCTGTTACATAACATACACTGGCAGTGCCCCAAACTCATTCTGTAAGAAATACTTTTTTGAGAATAGTTGGACAAGAATATCCTGACTGCTTTCCTTGCTTGAAACAATGGCATTCTAATTATTTTTAGTATAACTGCTTCAATTACACAATAGTTGATTTTCACTGCATTTTTTAAAAAAATACAAAAAATCATAGATACTAAAATTCTGACAAATTCATAAAGGGACCTAAGAAAGTATTTTATTCCTAGAGTCCCAGTAACAATAAAAACCCCTTTCCAGCATCCTTGACACAGCTCATTAGATCTGGAAGAAGAATTCTAGTGATCATTAGTTATTTATCTCTAGAAAAACTCCGGAATCACATTTATAAACAGTCTCCAAAATCATGATAGTTATGGATCATCCATACCCCTATTCACTTATATTTTTCTATTAAAAAAAACTGTCATTTGAAAAACTGGTTTTACTTTAATAGCGTGTGAGAGAATGTGTACACCCTACTACAAGTAAAAAATGTATTACTAGATGTACTAGTTTTATTTTTTCTAATACACATCTAAGTGACAAAATAACAATTAACGTAAAATATGGTAGTTTTTATATCACCTGAAATCATCTATTAAAACCACCCGAGTGCAGCATTATTTATGAGTAGTGAGAGGAAGCGAGCTGCCCATTTGTCTCACCGCACAGCCATTGGATGCGTGCACCTGCTAACGTGTCTCTTCTCCGGGCTGCATCTCTCAGACTTCCGTGACTGCCTCCTACGCGAAATGACTTCCTGACTCTTCTCCAGCCCAGCGACTTCTTTCGGACGCTCTCTGGTTTGGCCAAGTAGCTTTAGGAAGAGGAATTCTATGTAAAGGAGTTACTTTCTTACTCGTCTCCTGAAAAGACTAGCAGCCCACGGCCACTTCCTTTCCTGAGCCCCAGCCTTCAAGGATTGTCTCCTGCACAGCATGAGTGGAGCACAGCACGGAGAATTCTTTAGGCTGCTTGAATGTTCGCCTTGTGCTTCTTGGATAGGCTATTCAATAGTGACACTTTTTTATGAAGAACAAAGAAGCCAAATACCAAACAGTGTTTCCAAGGAGGAATAGCATGAGGCCCATGTTTTGTGCACCTCCCTCCATTTTAGTTAGACTTGCAATTAGGAGATAGTTGTAGATTCACATGCAATTGTAAAAAACCATATGAAAAGATTCTGTGTCGTCTTTGCTGTGGTCCCCAATGGCATCATCTTGCAAAAATGCTGTACTGCATCACAAGCGGGAAAATGACACACTAGGCAAAACACAGAAATTCTTCATCGGGACAAAACGCACTGCCCCGTTTCAGCCAGTTTCCCTCTAAACTCCACCCTCTGTAACACCTGGCAACTACAGAACTGTTTATGTCATCATTTCTGTCACCGTCTGAGTGCTGTGGGAATGGAATGACACAGGGCGTTCCATTTCTAATTGGCTTTTATCATGTCCCATAACCCTCTGGAGATTCGTGGAGTCACATGCAACATGCAACTCTTTTTTTTTCATTCATTCCTTTATATTTTACTCATTCCTTTTCATTAATGAGTAGTTTCCCATGGTATGAATGCATCACAGTTTGTTTACCCATTCACCTGTCACAGGGGGACTGAGTTGTTTCCAATCTGATGTGATTACAAATAAAGTTGACATGAAATGTGTGTATATGTTTTCCCAGGAACATCATTTTTTGTTTCTCTGAAGTAAGCATTGAGGAATAAAATTGCTAGGCCATATGGTGGTGGCTTGAGTACTTCTTTCAAGAACTTGCCAAGCTGTGTTCCAGATGTCTGTACTGTTTTACATTCCACCAGCAATGTGTGAGTGATCTAATTTCTCTGACATCCTGAATAAACTTGTGTGTTGTCACTGTTTTTTTTAATTTCTGCCTGTCTGATAGCTATGTAGTGATATCCCTCCTGTTCTTATTTGCATCTGACTGTCCTTTTTGAGGAAATTTTGCTTTTGTGTATTTTTTCCTATTATAATTGAATTTCTCACTTGCCATTGAGGTTTAAGAGTTATTTACATATGCTGTATAATAGTCTTTGTTGGATATATAGTTTGAATATTGTGCAATCTCATGAAGGGAGTCTTTTGTGAGTACAACGTTCTATTCTGGGTGAAGTCTGATTTATCTTTATGGATTAAGCACTCGACTCAGTTCTAGATGCCAAAAATTTTATGCCGTGCTTTTCATTTAAAAGTTTAATAGTTTTAGAAGGTTATTTTTCTTTCATTGAATTGCTTTTAAGCCTTTGTGAAAAACACTTGGGCATGGTTGTATGGGTCTGTTTCTGAGTTCCTTTTTTGTTTTATTGATTTGCGTCTGCTTCTCCCCCAGTACCACCCCACAGAGTGTATTACTGTGGCTGTAAGCTGTCTTGGAATCTGGGGACCGGTTCTTCCCTTTCAGTCCGTCTTCCTTTCCTCCTCCCTTCCTCCCACTTCTTCTCATCCTTCCTTCCTTTCATCGCCTTCTCTCTTTCTGCCCCCCGTCTCCCTTCTCTTTCTTTTTTTCTCTTCTCTTTCTCCCCCTCCTTCCCTCCTACTTTTCCCTCTTTGCAAATTTGTTGTAGCTATTCCGATTATTTTGCCTTTCTTTATAAATTTTAGAATAATCTTGTCCATGTGTATCCACTGTGAATATATTCTTGTTGGACTCAATTCTAGGAGTCTTTTTGTAGAGTCTTCCTTTACTACTCTGCCGATAAGTTGAAGCAGTACAAGTGATAAGAATACACATCTTTGCTTCCCTCTCATTTTATGGGGAAATCACTCAGTTTTTGCCAGTAAGTAGAATGTTCCATGGTGTTCTGTAGATATTCTATATTAAGTCGTGAAGTCCCAACTACTCTCAGTTTTCTGAGTGTCTTCTTCACACATGAATTGTAAAATATCCCTTCAAATCTCTATTTTTCTAAAATAAGTTTGTTTATTTATCGATTGATTGATTTAGATTCAGTGTTAATTCTTCTTTGGTAGAATTCTCCTTTGAAAATTTGAGTGATTAGATATTGGGGGTAGGTTTAAAGTTATGAATTCAAGTCCCTTAATAATTATAGGACTGTCAAAAATAACACATTTCATGTTAATTGAGTTGTAGTAGTTTGTGTATTTAAGGAATTAACTCATCAAATGTTTATATTTATAAGAAACATTTACTCATAGTATTCTCTTAATGTTCTTCTGATGTCTGTAGTGATACTTTTGTTTCTTGCAAAATAACAATCTCTGGTCAATTTTGTTAGAGTTTTGTCAATGCTTCTTTCTTTTCTTTAAGTGCTAGCTCTTTACCTCCTTTCTCTGTTGATTTTTGTCTTCAATTTAATTGATTCTTGCTCTTCTTCATTTCTTTACTTCCTTTGTTCTTCTTTTCTAAGTTCTTGAATTTCAGTCTTAGATTAGTGAATTAACCCTTTTCTACGCTATGTAGCTAGATCTGCAAATTTCTGTGCGAGTGTTATGTTAGACATATTTTGATTTGCTGCTTTTTCATTTCCAAACAGTTCAACTCATTTCTTTAGGGATCTTCTCTTTTACTCTATAGATTATGTAGAAGCATGGATTACTTAGTTTGAATTATTTAGTTTTCAATTATTTGGAAATTTCTCACTTTCTTTCTAATAAGAACAATGGATGTTATTCCCCTGTAATCAGGAATCACACCATATTTTACTTTACATCTTTAAAATCTATTAAGGTGTATTATTTTTAATTGTCTAGCCAGTATGTAGTGTGTCAATCGCTATTTAATGGGTACTTAGCTGTCAGGTAGAGTGATGGTTAGTGGTATCACTGGGAATGTTCTGTCACATTCTACCAAGGTTTTAGAAAGTCATGTTTGTGTCTCCAACAATAACTGTAGATTCGTCTGTTTCCCTTTCAATTTTATAAGTATTCACTTCATAGCTTGAATTATATTACAGCTTCATTTTCTGGTTTATACACTTACAGAATTGCTATGTCTTCTTGCTGTATTGACCTTTCCTCATTATATAAAGTCCTCTTTGTCCTGGTAATATTCCTTGCCTTGACATCTAATGTTTTTGATGTTAACATAAGCATCAATTTTCCTTTGATTAATCCTTCCACGATATGTCCTTTTCCTGATGCTTTGTTACATGTGTAATAAGTATTGTAAATAATTGCATGTAGTTGAGTCATGGTTTATAATCTTCACAGACAATTCCTGCCCTTTAATTTGTGTGTTCAGGCTATTCATATTTTATATCAATATTGTTATATTAAAACTTCACATTCAATATGCTTTTTGAGTTATCTTTTCTAAAATTTTCAGGATTTTTCTTATTTGTGTTACTTCATTTACTTTTTCTTCTCTTATGAATTAATTGAACATTTATTCAGAGTTGCATTTTGATTTATCTGTAGTGCTTTTAAGTATATCACTTTATGTAGCTTATGGTTTCTATATGTTACATTACATGCAAGCAATTTTCACAGTTTACTTGTGTCATTTTGCCAGTTTGAGTATAGAAAATTTACTTCCTTTTAGGTCTCTTTATCATCTTTATCTTGCAATGTAAATGTTTTAAATATTTTCTCTGCATACATTTAGAAACACATTAGACAATGTTATGATTTTTGCTTCAATTGTTGTACACATAGAAAAATTGAGAGGAGAAAGAAAGCTTATGTTTGAGCTTCCTCTAGATTTCTTCCTTCTTGACACTCTAAGCTTCTTCTTTTATTATTTCTTCATGTCCCATTAACACAGTATAGCCAGTACTTTAGAGTCAGTCCACTAGCGACAAGGTTTTTTTATCTGATGGTTTTGTTTTCCTTTATTTGAGACTGTTTTTATGTAGTCTTTATTCTCCAAAGTTATTTTTGATGGATAACGGAGAATTTGGGTTAATAGTTGTTTATTTAGGTGCATTAAATGCAGTCTGTCATTTCTTTTGGGCCACTAAGAATTTTCATAAGAAAACTACTATAAGTCCATTATTTTTCTTTTTCTCCTAAGAATAAGGTTTTATTTTTCATTGGATCCTTTCAAAATGCTTTCTTTGCCTTCTTCTCAGAAGTTTGATTGTGATGTGTCTTGCTATGGATATCTTTGAGTATAATTCATCTGAGATTTACTGAACTTTTAAAAACTAATTTTATGCCTTCTGTCAAAAATAAGATTTACCATTGTTAAAATAAATTTTAGTCCCAGTTCTTTCTCCTCCTCTTCTTCTTTGTCTTTCTCATCCTCCTCTCTTTCTCTTCTTTATGCTCCCTGGGCTCTAAAGGCAAAAAGTTTAAATCTTTTGCTATTGACAGCAGATCACTGAAGCACTGTTTTGTTTTTTATTTTTGTTTTGTTTTTTTCAGTGTATGTTTTCTCTGTTTTTCAAATTGGGTGAATTTCACTCTTCTATCTTCAAGTTGTCTGATTTCTTTTGGACTCTCCTTCAGTTCTCAGGCTTAACTGTTGAAATTTTTATTTGATTTGTAATTTTGTTTATACTTTCCTGTTTTATTTTTTGGTAGTTCTTTGTATCTTATATTTATTTACAATATGGTGCAGTTTCTCACTGATGCTAATTTTTCCTTCAAGTTCATCATTGGCCACTGAAATATTTTTATCACAGCTGGCTTTAATCTTTTGTCAGATAATTTTAATATATCCCAGCCAGGATTTGACCTTTACAATTTTCTTCATCCCATTTACTCTCTTAGATTTTGGTATAATGCGTGTTCTCAAGGTTAAACTTGGATAATCTGCTATCACATTATGCAAATCTGGATTTTCCTTTTCTCTTGTTTTTACTTTTTATAATATGCCCCAGTAGTCACAGGAGAGAGAACCACCTGTGATTATGTGGTTTTATGTCCACTGCTATGTGGATGTAAAAACTTCCAAGTTCCTATGTTTTAACCATTTCATGTAAAGGTACAAGTTTCCAGTGATTGATATTAACTGTTTATATATCTGGAACGTAGCAATAAATCTAATTTAAAAAAAAACTTCCTAGTTCCTTAGTCAGCCTTCATTAAAGCCAACTGCAAGATCCCTTATTTCTGGGCCAAGTTAGGCTTCCGGCTTCAGGGGAGCCCAGTAACTGTGGGAGGGGGGCTCCTTACCTCAAGGGCATCAATCCTAGCTCTGAATTTGATCTCCTCTGACACCACCCAGCTGCTCCACTGCACTCTCCGGGTTTTTCATTCTATTTTGCATGGGAAAAGATGGGAGCCTTGTTATGGCTTGTATTTAGATGCCCCCAAAGCCTCATATGCTCATAGGTGGAGATTTTTTAGAGCTGGTTGGATCTAGGGCATGTGCTCCTGTGATTATGGGTATGTGGTGCTAAATTAATCCACAGACTGAAAGCTTGCATAGATCTAGGCGTGGCTGAATGGGTCTTCTGAAGACAAAACCCCATCTTGGGTGTGGGTTGCACCATACCCAAGGCTTGTAGCCTGAATGAAATAGAAGGGAAAGAGAGGTTGCTGCTGCTGCTAACTGTTTTGCTGCCTTCTGCCTGCCATGCTATGAACTCTTTCTCCTCTGTGATGCCCCTTTGCCATGCCTCTCTGCCTTGGAGTTAGGTGACTATGGATTGATCCCTCTAAAAATTGTCAGTAAGAGTAAACAAACCAGCTGACTGTGGCAGCACATGCCTGTAATCCCAGCTCTTGGGAGGCTGGCAGGAGGGTTTAGCCTGAATGAAATAGAAGGGAAAGAGAGGTTGCTGCTGCTGCTAACTGTTTTGCTGCCTTCTGCCTGCCATGCTATGAACTCTTTCTCCTCTGTGATGCCCCTTTGCCATGCCTCTCTGCCTTGGAGTTAGGTGACTATGGATTGATCCCTCTAAAAATTGTCAGTAAGAGTAAACAAACCAGCTGACTGTGGCAGCACATGCCTGTAATCCCAGCTCTTGGGAGGCTGAGGCAGGAGGATCACTGTGAGTTTGAGACCAGCCTGAGCTACACAGTGAGTTCCAGGTAAGTCTCAACTACATAAAAACAAAACAAAACAAAACAAAAAACAAACAAAGAAAAAAACAAAAACAAAAACAAAAGAATAAACAAAGCTTTCCTTCTTTAACTTTGGGTGCTAGGTATTTTGTACCAGCAAGGAGAAAAGCAACTAAGACAGTCATTTTTTTCTAAATATATGCTGTTTGGAAAAAACTATTTTCTCTACATATTCTGATGTAATAGTTTAATCTTTTCCTGGCTTTTAACCTTTTCCTGGCTTTTTACCTCAAGAGTTCTTAGATGAAGTATATTTTTCTGTACTACCATTGTATGTCTAAATTCTAGCTTCTTCAGCTCTTAAGTTTGCAGCACATAAAGCAGAAATAAAGCATAGAGGATGCACCACTGTGTCCTCCAAGTTCCAAGTTCCCTGTATAATCTACTTGGTTCTCCTCAGTCTTCCAAATCTCTTACGTTTGTGTTCACTGCGATGTCCAGAGTTTTCCACTATATTATTGAGAGTACCGGGAAAGATTGCATTAGCTCTCTTCTCAGAAACTGAAGAATCCTGAACTTTTCAAGTGTAAGACAAGAACGTGAATATACTTATATAAACTGGGTATTTAACTGATAGAAATTTATTTCATGTTTTTCGTCCTGTTAAGTTTTGCAAAGGTCTCAGAAAAGTTAAAGAACTTGTTCCAGTCACATAGATTGGAACGTAAAGCAGCTGGAGTTTGTAGCTTACTTGCCAGTTCAAGTATGCTTGCTCTCTTCCTTTAGTCTTCTCTCATATCTGCAAAGAAGAAAAATTTTTGCAAAGAAGCTTACAGAAAATGATTTTCCATTGTTAGAACAACTGTGTCAGATAAGTAAGAGGAAGAATTTTCCCCCCAAAATTATAGTATAATATTATACTATGATAAATATTATAGTATAATAAATCCAGCAGCTTATTTGATTAACCCAAGGAGGTAATGATTTTGGTTTAAAATATAAGCCCCAGGGTTTGTTCATATCATGCTGTTCTTCCTTCTACCACAGAAGAGGCATGAATTAAACTCTGTATTGAGGAATGAGATACGGCCTAGCTAAACATTCCTCTCATGGGGTAGCACAGTGACGAGAGCAACGAACGCCTGGGTGCGGAGGACCCATCTCCATCCCATTCTTCCTACCTCAGTCATAATCATCCTTCACATTCCTGCCTCTTGGCATTAAGCATTTGCAGAGTCAACCGGAGACACATGGTGCTATGTCCATCATGTCCTATTGCCATGGTCTCCTCAGTCCATCTTCCCCTCCAAGAGGGGACACACAGAGAGAGATAGAGAGCACTGAATCCTATTAGCTCTGTCTTCCTAGCACCTGTCTCCCCTGTGACAAAGTAACATCTCAAGCAACAATGCTGAATGAATGCGTGGAGAAGAAAAAGAAAGTATAGTTAGAAAAAAATATAATCTTATACTTATGAAACTGTATTTCCCGATGAAGTAATTCTCTGATTAAAAAAATACTGCATATATGAAAAAGAATTCCGGATGACTAAGTGTCAACATGCTTTAATTTTATTCTGAAATTTCTCAATAAAACCTAATTATTTGAGTTGAGGATATTCATTTTCTTTTAACAAAAAATGTGAGGCATTGTATGAATGTGTCCTTTCTCTTGGGATTTTAGTCATTCCTGGGGATCGAAGGTAAAACCATTGATATTAATCCATTATTTGTAATGCTTTAATCAATATCAAATATTTTTCAGTTAGTTTCCATATGTTCAACAAAAGTGTTAATGCTAATGTAAGTGAAGCATCAGAAAGAATGGTCCCTGATTTTATGGCATTGACATTGTACATGACATGCAACATTTTAACTGAAGAAATAATGAGAAACAATACCAGCCCATGGTAGCAGTGCACTGGTTTGCGTAGGGTGTTATAAACAATGATAGTAGTAACATAAGAGAGAAAACAAGGAAATAGGCATTGATTGTCTGTTAAGGACTGGCCATTATGTAAGACACTTTCGTAACTTATTCTTCAGGGGGAGGAACCTTTCAATGGTATCAGCCCCCTTTTGTATGCAAGGAGAAATCGGAGGCTTTGAAAGGCTGAATAGCCTTCTTAGTGCCACAGATAACAGAGAAGGGAGAGTCAAGTAGAATTTGAAACAGTCTGTGCTCTGTACAATATACCATGGCCAGTGAGCTAAGTAACCAGTAGGTGTTTAATAAATATGTATTTTAATAATTAAAAGTATAAGGATACATGTGAAATGAAAAAGAATGAGTGTACATGGGGAAAGTGTAAAGATCAAAGATGTGAAGAGTCTGAATGTGCAGGAAGGAGAAAATGTGGGACCTGGCAAGCAGCCCCAGAGGATCCCCCAAACCAGGAAGAACAGGCAAGACCGAAGGGCCGGAGCCACGCTGGGCTGTCGGTGCTTCCTGCAGAAGCGTGAAGCCACGAGGAGTGGAGCGTGATTGACCTGAGAGGCCGAGTGAGCCAGGCTGAAGACGTTTCACTGCACAGGAGCAACTGGTGACCGGGGCCGCTTCCTCGGTCTGGCGTGAAAGGTGGCGGGAGAGGAGGAATTATACCCAGATCCGAGTGAGGGACCGCTGAGTAGGAGGGAAGAGGAGGAATGGCTTGTGCTGTTTAACCACTTAGCGGCCTAATTATTTATATACGGGGTGACCACAAATTGCATTTTTAAAAATTTTATAAGATAGCAGGAACTATGAAAACAACAATGTAATCAAATGTATTCAGCATAACAATGGGCTGGCTGAAATGACACCTGTCCCAGCTATGCTCGGGATACTATGTAAGCAAATGTGCTGCCTTGAGTGACGCTGGGGTTACCCATCAAGCACTTAAAGGTGGATGGTGTGAAGACCTGGGACATAGTATGGGGGGCACCTGCCTTTGTGACCTCACCACATACCCGTTATGACCTGGAAATCTTTTCTTTCTACTCTGAATTTCAGTTTGTCACAATGAAAATAGGAATATAAGAGTCCTCAAGGCTGTCAGGAAAATTGTGAGACAAAACATGCAGAGATCCCATGAGAGGATTCCAGTGACTGAGATTCTGCCCCTGGGTGAGTCACAGTGTCTTTCAGGGGGACAGGAAAGCAGAAATGAGTGCAAGGATGCGTTTGCCTCGGGAGCCCTGAAACAGGTTCATGACATGTTTTCATCCCACTCACATCTGAAGGTAGACGTTGGATCTCAGCCCTCAGATACAGGAATCTACCATCTGTGAGGTCAGTTACAAGCTCTGGGGCCTAAGATTTCCCTGGAAAAACAGTTCAGAGCTGTCTGTGCTGTGACTCTGCAGATGGCTGCTATTAAGCCAGCTCGCTGAATGAAAAACCCACAGTAGGTCAGATGCGCACCACTGGAGATTTCTGGGGAAGGGGCAGCCTCTGCTCTTGGCTTCTGTGTATCTACATGTCAGCTGGGCTGGTGCTCTTGACCTTGCATCCCTTGCATCAGACTTCGTGCCTCCTACTCTTTGGATCAGACTGTGCTTTCTGAGCACTCTTTACTCTTTTGTTTGAACACCACAGTACTTTTCTGGACTGTTTAACAAAGTAAAATGTTAGATTATATCACAGCCACTTTATGAAGTTACATATAGGAAGTTTAAGGAATTTGGGGGCGATCAGTAGCCTAGTGGAATCAGATGTATAGACTGCACAAGAAACTAAGATTTTCAAGTGACTATAGCTGTCACCTAGTCCAATGTTTGGTGAACTATACCTGAGCAGAGCATACGTATTTTAGGTTTCGTAGAGCTGCTCCCCACCCCTCCCCAAGGTTTCTGGCCACGTTGGCTCTCTGCCTTAGCTGACAAACGTTCCAAAGTTTGAGTACAGAATTTATGGAAGTCCTCGTGTACAATGGACTGTTATTCAGCTTTCTGTTGCTATAAAAATACCTGAAACAATTACTTTATGCAAAGCAAAGATGGATGTTGGCTCACAGTTTCATCAGAAGTCTCAGTCTCTGATCAGTGATGCCACTGCATCTAGGTCTACGCACAGTGGAACTGCAGGGCAGTACCACAGGGTGGTACGAAGCCGCTTACCTCGTGGCCCGAAGTGGATGGAGGAGGTATACAGGAGCTGAAGGCACACAACCCCTCTGAGGCCACCCGTGCCTCCAACCCTAAAGTCGTCCCACCAGGCCCCTTGTCTTAAAGGTTCCACAGCCTCTTAATGGTGCCACACTGAGGAATAAGCCTTAAACTCTTGGGCCTTTGGGCGACAATTAAAATCCAGATGGTAGCAGAAAGGTGGGCTGGCTCCTCGTTTTGCTGGAAAATGAGATCACGGCCATCTAGGGTGACTGGATCTGATGCTGAGCTGGGAGCATCTGGCCCCTCAGTGTTCCCATTTGACACTCTGTAGCCTTCTTCCTCCTGCCCTCACAGGCTTCTTCCTGAAGCAAGTTTCTCCTGCTCCTTCTGTGTTCTGTTTTTCAGCCGAGGTGGGTGCACGCCTGTGATCATCTGTTCTCTGTTGTGCTGTTAATTATTCAATAATCATGTCTTTTTACTCCGTGTGCTCTTCCTAGGGATACAGGCTTTCTTTGGCTCTTTATACCAGAGTATCTTTTGGCTTTCTGTAAGAGCTAAATCCCATGTTATATAGCTTGGAATTGAGATGCGGGTTAGTCATTCCTTCAGTGGGTTTTGCTGAGTACATTTAAGGTGCTAGAAAGAAAATAGAAAACCAGATAAGAATTAGTGATTCTCTTTTCATTATAGACATAACTATCCATCAAAGTATGTTTAAGCCTTTACATTTAAATATCTACCTTATCAAAGTAGTAAAATGATGTAGATTTTTAATTTTACTTAATGTTTCTACAATAAGCACTCACTTCATTGAATAGTTTTTATCCTCATAACCATTAAATACCTGGTCTTTTGATTTTCCCGTAGCCTTTCTTATATTTTCTTGGAATATTTGCAATATAACATGATTTCTACTTATAGAATAAAAGACCTAATTTTTGCCAACAACTTTCTTGTTAACAAATAGCAGTAGTATTAGGGATAGGAGGCTTTTAATCATTAACAAAAATTAATTCTTCAGAAGGGTAGATTTCGCAACATTTAAAAAATCTGTTCATTTAAAAACACAGCTTTTATGACATAAGATATTTTATTATTTACTGCCTATGCTAGGACCTATGGGGTCAGACAAGCCTTAGCTAAAATCTTACTCTAGAGCACTATTGCTATGTGATTTTTGCCAAGTGCTTTGAGCTTTCTTTTTTTCTTTCCTTCATTAAATTTCTCAGTACATTTGAAGTATATAATAGTTACATTCATCACATTAGGATCTTGTACCTTTACATGATGGATCTTGGTTTTTATTTTTCCCCACTCCCCTGCCCTCCCTTCACCCCTTCACCCTTCCCTATTTACAAAGACTTTGTTTCCATGTTTTTCCTTTTCTCGTATTTTTTTTTCTTTTTCCTTCTTCCTTTTCCCATACCCCTCCCACTTTCCCTGATGGTTTAGACCTTTTCATCCTACTTCACATTATCAATTGTACATTTTGATCCTTATTTGCACTGTTAGTTTTTCACACCAGATAAACTATTTGGTATTTACACATGTGAGCTGTTTATTTCACTTAAGAGCATGGCCTCAATGTGCATCAACTCAGCTATAAAAATCTCCAGTTTATCATTCTTATGGCTGTGTAGTACTCCATTTTATTTTCAAAGACCACAGCTTCTTTATCCAGTCTCCAGTTGATGGGCATTTGGGCTGTTTCCAAGTTTTAGCTATTACAAACCGTCCTGCAATGAAAACAGGTGTGCATATATCACTGTGGTATGATACTTTTAATTCTTTTGGGAAGATACCCAGCAAAGGAATAGTTGGGACAAATGGGACCTCTAATCCTTGTTCGTTGAGGTATCTCCATATTGATTTCCACAGTGGTTGCACCAGTCTGCACTCCCACCAACAATGGAGAAGGATTCCTTTCTCCCCACAACCCCACCAACATTTGTTACTGGTTGATTTCATGAAAGCAGCCATTCTTTATGAGGTGAGATGGAATCTCAGCATTGTTTTCATCTGCATCTCTTGAATGACCAGTGATGTTGAACATTTTTTCATACATTTTTTGCTTCGTTTACTTCTTTGAGAAATGCCTGTTAATTTCAGATGCCCATTTTTAATTAGGTCTTTATTTTGGGTGTTGCTTTGAGCTTTCCTATCCTCAATATTATCCGGGAAGTGGGAAATAAGAATAGCTACCTAGAAGTTCATGATTAGAAATAGTTGCTATATATGAAGTCTCTAGAAGAGATCAACATGTGATCAGTGTTCAATAACTAGTCCTATTTTGATAGCTATGTGTATGTTTCTGACTTGCAGTTTGAAGGGATGACTGTCTAAGCATAAGCAACTCAGCACTGACTTGCTATGAGTGCCTGATGATTCTCAGTAAATGCCTGAACGTTAATGATTAGCCACCAGATGTCTCAGGTCAGTGTGTGAGACCATGGTGTCTTTCCTTAAAGGAGGCTGTGCATCCATAGCCACATTAACATTAGAGTACACTTGACATTGGTAAACTAAAGTCACAGCTGCTCACTCATATTGCAGACCTCTACTTTGAGCTCCTTATTTTCACAATCTCTCTCATGTTCGTACTTGGGTATGAGATAAGGGAGACACCATGAATATAGATGACAATGGTATTAGCGTTGCATGTTCAAGCCAGTTTAGTGCAGGTGAAAACAAAGATGCTTATTTCAACAAAGTATTTTCTTACATGATTTGTATCACTGATATTACAACCTCCACATTCAAAACCAAGCTTGGTAATTTGCAGATGCTACTAAATTATGGGAAACAACAAACAATGAAACAGTGCATTCTGATAGAAGAGGCATTTCCTCATTTGGGCAGCTCAGGCTAATAGAGAGCTCATGGAGGACAAATACATTTTGTTGTAGATAAATGTTGAATAATGAGTTCTGAAACACAAGCTAAACAGAAGGAATGCCTAATGAATCAGAAGTGCTACAGCACAGTGAATCAAAGCAGGTTGGTGAGAGGTTTTTAACGTGCAGGCTTGTGTTGTTTCTTCTTCGCAGTGAAGGACAAACATGGTCACCAGAAATGATGAACACTTGCCAGTAACCAGAATTTCAGAGAGCTGAAAGAGCAAGGACTTTGCAGTCAGGACCGCATGCATTTAATTTCTTCTCTTTCATTTTCCAAAGTTACAGGCTTTGAGACCGTTACATTGATTGATCTGAATCCTTTCTTCTTCATCTGAAGATGAAAATAGTAATGTTGGCAAAGACTGTTGACGCAGTGTTGTCAGGTGATCATGGAATAAGGATCTCTGAGCGAGGAATGTAGCCCTAACCCAATCTGGAGACTTTAAGGGATGTGGCCCCCACCCAGTCTGGAGACTTCATAGAGTTTCAGATTTCAGACAAGCTTCATAATAAGTAGGCTCAAAAGTTCCTGTTTATTTCAACAGTATATTAAAAAGTACTTCTGTATATGGAGGCAAAATATCTTAGGTGGTCATTCTTTTTGTAAATGGCCACAGGCCCCACTAACACTTTTAGCAGCCTTGAAGGTGAGATGATAAGAGGTGTCCACAGTGCCAGGGTGCTCAGTGCAGGGGCCAGCTTTGGAGTGAGGTGGGCACTAACTCATATTACTTCCTCATATTTGACACTGAACCCAGGAAGAGACATTACCAAGGGTCAGAGGGAGGCTGTGGAGCAGTGCAGGGTGAATGAACACTTTGGGAGCTATGGCAAGAATGAGCCAAGGTGGGCACTGCCCTCCTCTGCTCCCATAGAATCGATCCCGCCATAATGGCTGCCTTGCAGTTGCCAACCTTCTCATCGGACCGTTCTGAGGAATGTAGTCTCTGTGAATGTCTGGAGGGAAATCTCGCTGCCCTAATATTTACAGGAAGAGAAATGTTTGATAAGTGGGACATGAATAAATGTGTCTCCCTTTTCTTTCCTATCATTATGGTTAATAACATATTTGTAGGGTGAGCTCTATGAGCTTGCTATTTTTTTTTTCATTTTCATATACACCTTGTTTCCTTCTATTTTTATTTTAGTCTTTGCATCAGCCAACATGTACTGAATTAACATTGGGTGACAGATGTGGTACACAGTTTTCAGTTTTTGTTTCATTTAATTTTTGAAACAAAATTATGAGACAATATTATCCCTGTATTCCATATAAGTAAATTAAAAAGTAGATAGGAAAATAGTAATTTGCCCAACATAGCAAATAGCAGAGCAGCAATTACAAACTAAGCAAATCTGCCTACAAGCTGCTCTTAAATTGTATTTCTTGAGAGCCAGGGATTTGTCTCTGGTTCTGAAGCTTACCTCACAAGCACAAGGTCCCAAGTTCGATCCCTGGTACCACTCACACACACAAAATATTGTATTTCTCTAGATGATTTGAATGATTTCCTGAGCATTCCTCCCTCATATCTTACCCTTGCAAGTTATTTTGAGGTGCCTGAGGTGTAGCTCAGTGGCACAGCCTGTGCATTACACTCACGAGGCCCTGTATTCATTCACCACGGGCAAAACATAAAATAACAAAACCAAAGTCATGCTGATATTTTCTTATTTTCCTTTATGTGCGTTATGTCTTCTATCTACATTTTCAAAGCCTTATGTGGTCAAACATGGAGCTTTTCAAAGGTGTCAGGATCTAGCATGTACGATGCTGGGATTAAGTGTGTGATGCTTAGGATCAAGGATGTGTGATCACTCAAGTAGTCCACTGATTGGTTTGGGTAGTCCTGGGTGTGGACAGTGGGAAGGCCCACTCTAAGTGTGAGTGCTGCCTGCCCTAACGGTGAGTATCCTGGATGGAATATAAGGGAAAGAGGGGAAAGATGCTGCGTTTCCTTGATGCTCCTTCTTTGCTACTTCATTGCTTTGCTGTCTTTTGCCTTCCATGAACTATTTCTCCTCTGTGGTGCCGGTCTGCCGTGCCACCCTGCCTTGGAGCCAGCTGACTATAGACTGAAACCTCTACTAGTTGTGAGCTATTCAAACCTTTTGTCCTTTAACTTTGGGAGTCAGATATTTTATCTTAGCAGTGAGAACAGTAACCAAAACACATGCATATACTGTAAGTATTTATATTTAGTTTTTTCTTATCCCATTGTATAGCTACCAAGCAAGTCCAGTATCATGTCCTGACTATATTTGAACAGTCACTGTCTTCAGTTTTCATTTGTGCTTAGCTCAATAGTCTAAGGAGTTTTAAACTGTTCCTATTATATATTTGTCATTAAAGTCATTTAGAGAACCTTATAGGGATGCTGATGAAACGATTAAAGGTAAATTTCTTTGGATAAAAGTCAGGCACGCATGAAATAATACTATGCAATAAAAGCTTCTTCTTGCTAATTTAATCAACAATTCTGTTTACAATTTAGAATCCATTCCTTTGGAGATCTAGAGGCACATTTCTAAGCATTTTTCTTTCCTATCACTGGACACCAATTCTCTTCCCCTGATTAGCTTATACACTTGTCAAGCGGAAGAAGTATCATCTTGATTTTAGTGAACTCTTTGGTATGCCGTATTTGTTAGTAGTGGGCAAATTGCTTTCCTCTCTGTTGGCCAAACAAACCAGCTCCTATAGCTCCTACATCATTCTTCAGATGGGACTGCCCCTCTACTTCTCTGCCAGTAAAAATGACCAGTCCCTGATGATAACAGCCAGCATCTGGACGTTCTTTTAGAGCTTCTGAACCATCCGTGGGCCCCACCTTGTCCTATGGAGAAAAATGGCTTAAGCATTTTTCTTTTCAGATAATACATGGAAAGGTTAGATGAATTTCCCTTCTGAAGAATGATCACCAAATTAATGAAGGTTCTGGTTGGGATTGTAATACACACTTTTTAAAATCCATGTTTTAAAGCCCTGTCACACTGTTGGACTTTAATTACTTTTCATTTTTGAAGATGTTGCTTTCTAACTACTGTATTGTTTGTTCTCAATGTTTATATTCCTTGATGACATCAATGAGTACTGCTTAAGTCACCCATCCTTATTACCATGTAATAGCCAAACAAAGCAGAAAGTAAAGCAGCATGCACATTCTATAATGTGGATGAAAGCAAGTCCCCTCCCTTTCCCACACTCCCACTCTCACCTGTGGGTCAAGTCCTCTTTCATGCATAGACATCTGGGCATCAGGAGAGCCTATGTGGCCTATGAGGTGCTGCCAGCACTCTCCAGACACCATCTTGCAGTGAATGACATTGTCACTGCCAGAATTTCCTCTGTGTTCTCCCCAAGGAACTGTGGAGATAATTTTGGAAGCACATTACACTCTGGGGGTAGAAGGATAAGAACAACTTAGGACATTAACAGCAATAAAGTTTACTGAACATTCCCCATGTGCTAGAACTTTCTAATGATATTTCCTAGATCAAGTTAGTTGATCCTCAAAGCAACACTACAAAGTCATGCACCATGACTGTATCCATTTATAGATCCAGAAACTGAGGCACAGGGAAACCTTTGTCCAGGGACAAAACCAGTGAGTGTTAAATGTGGGATTTATTTCCAGGTAATCCAACCTGAGTTTGTACTTTCCAATATTATCTATGTCCAGGATAGACTACAGTTGGGGAAAAAACTGGTACCATGGCAACCTGCAGAATGACTTAAACAAGCTGACTTGATTCCTTTATGAAACATCAAAGAGAAGCATAAAGGTCAGAAGCTCTAGCCATAGAGCTGCATGGGTAGGAGGGATACAACCAAAGCAGCATCCATTACCACCCTGACGATAATAACCAACTGCCCCATTAGCAGTAGGGATCATAGTAAAGTCATCTATCTCTCAACTCCTTATTGTCTGTGAATACTAGCTCCTCTGTGACCCAAGATTTACTGATATCAGACTGATGTCCCACCACCTCTCCTCTTTGCTGTGATCTCTGATTGTAGAAATGGACCCAGTGTCCCTCCGTGCCTTCAGTTTCAGGGCTCCCCTTACACTCTTGCTCCAGTTGGAAACTATTGCCTGTCCATGATGACTGCGTGGACAGCGCCATAGGCCTTGATTCAACTCTGTCTCCATCCAGGAGGCCTACGCTCAGTGCCCTGCTGAGCAGGGCTGCCGCTCTCCAGGGACTATCAAGCCCGAAGGAATGTGCCTGTCAGAATGTGTGCTGATGGCCATGGGCACCTGATGCATCTTTCATTTAACAAGCAGTGAAAGATAGTGATCCCCCGGGCAGAGTATGTCCCAGGTAGCTCTGTGTCCTCCTGGTACACGTTGTGTCAGAAAGTTGCAAATTCAATAGTTTAACAGCCTCTGTGTGTGGTATTTTAAATCCAATTTCAATCTCAGTATAAGTTTGACATTGTCAAGCTTACATTACACGTGAGAATAAAGTAAAATAGAAGTTGTAAGTGCAATAAGTAAGTGGTAAATTTATAATTCAAAGGTGACTTTATTCTGAGTCTAGCATTAGTTTCTAGGCCTGTGCACTGCACCATGCTGACTTTCTCTGCAAGATCGAGAGGGTGTTGGAAGTGAGGAGAACTAGACAGAAGGTTCGGCAGTCATGACCTGAAGAGTTGAGGCACAGCCCGCTGGCCGAACACAGGCTTGGCAAGTGTGAGGCCTTGGTTTCTGCGTCCACTATACGCGCACACGCACACACACACAAACACATACACAATTGTGAGTTTTGATTCATATTTCATGATTTCTGAGTCAGTGGAGCTGAAGAGTAGAATAAAGGGGCATTTGGAAATTCTCAGCCACTCCCTTCCATCACTTCCTTAGAAAGTGGCAAGATCCGCAGAGCCTGGTCTCATCCAGATGACAGGAGTTGAGAGCTAGGAGAATTCTGGAATGCGTCACATTAATGATGTTGTTTATGACAATGAGAAATTATAGTTAAGGTTACCCTAGCTATAGGTCAGGCTTACCTTACCTACTGTAAGATACTGAAACTTTTCACTGCTTTTCCGCATAATCTTACCCCATCCTATGTAATATGGTTTGTATGCACAGTATATACAGTAGAACTATATTTTTTGGTTGAGAAAGCTAGGCAAAATAAAGCAACCTCCTCAGATGTTCACATCAATTCTATTGTCTATATGTGTAGATTCTGCACCCATGGCTGTAGCCAGTTGCAGATTGTAATATCCAGGAAAAAAACTGTGTGTACTCGACACACATAGACTTTGCTTTTCAGTCACGATTCCCTAAACAATATGATATAATAATTATTCACACAATATTAAAATTGTAACTGTATAAGTAATTCAGAAATGATTTAAAATATAGGTGAGAATGTGCATAGGATTTACCCAAATACTTATGCCCCTTGTATAAGGGGCTTGAACATCCACAGATTTTGTTGTCTGTAGAAGGTCTTGGGACCAAAACCCAGCAGATACCAAAGGACAGTGTCCTCAGTAGAAGACATGGGCTTCAAATTCAAACCCAGACTGTCTGCAGTTAAGCCTATACCCCACAAAGATAATCAAACCTGCACTGCTTTCCCAGTGCTGCCCTTCACAGAGGTGGGAAGAGGTACTGATTTCTGGGCTGATAAACTTGGAAGACCATGGCAAGACAGGAACAAGATCAACCAGGCAGTGAGAGGCAAGGGGTAGTGAATCAAGGCAAGACAGGGTGTGTTTGAAAGTGCTGTAGGGATTTACATATGAATCCCAAATGTCCACATGGCCTCCTTGTATGCCAGGTTTGGGCTAGGGGTGGATGCTACAGAACAAATCTAAGTAAACTCTCTTCTTTGATTATAGAATAGTTCCCTACATTTAGTTTGAGAGGTGATTTAATTCAGCTGTTCACTCACTGCAGCCCTTCATAAACACATGCACCAGAATGTCTGGAGACTGCCTGACATTTGCACTAGGACAGAAGCTCCAAGTCGATACTGACAACACAGAGTGCCTAAATGGCCACTCCACATTGATCATTTATTTCAGGCCAATCTCCAAATAGGGAAGGTTGATTTTAGTAGATATGCACTCTTTTTGAGCTACTGAGGATTGAACCCAAGCTCTTCACATTGACTGAGCTGCTTATCCAGTCCTTTTTTCTTTTTTTCAGACTTTGAGACAGCTTCTTGCTAAATCATTAAGTTGTCCAGGCTGGCCTCCAATTTGTCATCTTTCTGCTGCTGCCTGGCATGTACACTTTTTAATGTGGATCAGTAATTCTGGTTCACGTCCACCCTAGCCTCCCTCTGCCTGACTTATGTCCCTCGTGACTACTATGCTCAGACACTGTGTCCCTGACTGGCCACTCTTGACACCAGGGAAATAAACCTTCAAGATGAGGGCCCACTGCACACGTGAATAACAGGAATAGCATCAACTCCTCGTAAACCTAGCTCTTTTTAAAAACCAAGCTTCTAGATCACTTCTACCCCTTCCATAACAGAATTGAATGTGAAGGAAGCAAAATACATTGTGTATAAGGAAAAAAAGTGACCTCTGAGTTCTCTTTTGAGAACATTAAAAGCCCACGAACTAACCCAAGTCCCAAGGGCCACTTTTCAAAGAAAAAAATAAATAAACCACTGCATGAAATAAATGAAGAAACTGCCAAGTAAAATTGCTGAATAATACAATAAAGAAATATAAATCATACTCAGGGGATAATTATATCCTGGACTCTGGCTGATTTTGCAGATGAAAGGACCATGGGGTCGGGAGTTAAGTGGCCAGGGTCTTCATCCTGCTCCACTGCTCACTGGCTTTGTGGCCTCCCCTTGGGCAAAACACTCAATCTTTTGGGGGCTTGGCTTACTCTGTTGCTGCAGAGGAAAGATAACACCAGGACAGCCGCAGAAGCATGCCTGGAAGTTAATGAGAAAGCTAACTATCTGCCTCTCTTTTTCTCTCTCCCCTCATTAATTCAAATGAGAACCAAAGCCCACACTGTACTTCTGGGAACAGAGTCTTCTCCTGAGAAAGCTTGTCTCTCCATCTGTTCCCAGAGCCCCCTCTCATTCCTTTGGGTAGATGGCCTGGGGAGATGACTTAACTTGCCTGGGCTTCAGAATAGATGCTTAACAATTCAGATTTAAAGTATTTCATACTCAGGGCGGGGTGTGGTGGCGCACACCTGTAATCCCAGCACTCCGGAGGCTGAGGCAGGAGGATCCCTGTGAATTCAAGACCAGCCTGGGCTCCATAGTGAGTTCAGTCAGTCTCAACTACATAGTGAGACGCTCTCTCAAAAAACCAAAAAAATAAAAAAATAAAAAAAATAAAGTATTTTGTACTCATAAGGATGTGTGGAAAGATGTGCAAAATCAGGTAATGCTAAACAAAATACATTACTGTTATCTTAAGTATTTATATACAGATGTAGTTTTATATATAATTTAAGAATATTACTAAATATAGTCATACTAATAGATGCATAGTATATTATATATTCAAACATTATGAATATCTGTATGCAAAACATATAAAATTTATAATACATGTTTTATTTTCCTCCAAGTACAAACTACTTTATTTCTCAAATTATCTAGGAAAACCTTTGACCAAATGTTCAACATTAATAATCTTCATTTTTTTTAAAGGAAAAAGCCAAAGCCTTATGAACACCATGTACTTATTACAAAAACATCTCCTCCATCAAGTTTTTTATCTTCTATGTCATTTTGATTCAAATTGCCTTTGTCCATAAGTGGTCAATGTGTATCGTGAAAAGATTGTTCTTTGTTTTTTTTCTACTCTTTGAATTCCCCATCCTCTTTAACATGAGAATGTGTGTCCATTCCAGACCCACAAGTCTTGGGCAGATTGGTGGTTTATTCTTCAATCTCTATGCAATATTTTATAATATCCCTTTGTTAGAAATATGATATAATTGTGTTTTATTGTGTCACACTGCCCTCTTTCTATTGCAGTGTTTTTTCTTTCTTTGTCACGACAGTTAATGACCTCTACATTGTCAAATCCAATGAACAATTTCCAGTCCTAATTATATGTGATTTTCTGAGGCCTTCTGATAACGTCACCATCAGACAGTTTCAGACTAATGTTAACACGTAAATTACACAGCCTTGTTAATCCTGACTTAACTCTTTGAAAGGCAGATGGATCTATTGTAAAGCATACGGTGTAATTCCTGGCATAGGTACTGTTTGAATGAAAATTAATATTATTTACTTTCCCATTTGGTGTCCACAGTGTCTTGCTTTCCTTGATTACTCCCAACTCATTACAACTTCAAGGCACTTTTTCTCAGCCACATTTTTGATGATGTAAGGTTGATGTAAGGTATTTGGACCTGCCTCTTATTTCTTGGGATTCTATCTAATTGTTGCTATTAGGATGAGAAAGAAAAATATTGGACTGATTTTCTTGGAAATGAATCTCTGCTAGAAGAGTACCCAAGATTGGGCTGATTTAGCTCAGTGATTCTGCCGCCTGCTTCGCAAGCTCAAAGACCCGAGTTAGATCCCTGGTACGAAAAAAAAAAAAAAATAGTGCACGCAGGATTTCTATGCTAAATTTTGAATACTTTACTTCATGTATCAGCGTTGTGTATGCTTGGTTTCCCCTTTGTATTTGTGTAGTACATACCATCGAAAGCTCTGAAAGGTTCAACATTGTTGCTTTAGGCCTTCCCACAGATTCACTAATCCTCCAGGAAATAAGTCCTACCTGTAATTTGATTTACTCCAGGGTCAAGACCAGTGCCTGGTAATGAGAGCAAATTCATACTAAAAGTATAGGCTCTTATATTGTAGTGCATTGTTTGCTTTTATATTTGCAAAAAATCACTAGGGGATAAATGACAAGTGCTTTGATTCGAATATAGTCCAAGCGAGTCTCCCAAAGCTTGATGTTCTGGAAATCTGACACCCAGTGTTGGGATGCTGAGTGATGTCAGAATTTATAAGGGGTGGAGCCTGTGAGATGGTAATTTAGTTGCTTAGCACACTCCCTTGAGAAAGATATTGTGTAGCTCTCAAGGAACTCTGGTTAATCCCTGCAGGATGAGTAGTTATAAAATAATAGGTTGTTTTTCTTGGAAGAGACCTAAAATAGTGAGCCTAGGCAACAAAGACAAAGTAGGGAGTATCACAGTCCCCAACTTAAAGCTATACTACAAAGTTACTGTGATAAAAAAACCATGGTACTAAAAAAGGAAACAGACCCAAGGATCAATGGAACCAATTAGATGATGTAGAAATAACTCCAGACATGTTCAGCCACCTCAACTTTGACAGAGGAGCCAAACACCCTCACTGGAGGAGATAGCCTCTTTATACTACAAAGTTACTGTGATAAAAAAACCATGGTACTAAAAAAGGAAACAGACCCAAGGATCAATGGAACCAATTAGATGATGTAGAAATAACTCCAGACATGTTCAGCCACCTCAACTTTGACAGAGGAGCCAAACACCCTCACTGGAGGAAAGATAGCCTCTTTAATAAATGATGCTGGAAAAATTGGGTTTCAACTTGCCAAATATTAAAGCTAAAGCTATATTTCTCAACATTCCTTAAACTAAAATGGAAATGGATAAAAGAACTAAATATTAAAACAGGAAAATTAACTGGTTAGAAGAGAGGTTAGGTAGAATTCTTGAAGACATTGGTGTAGGAAAAGACTTCATGAACGAAATTTCTCATACATGAACTAGCACAAAGAATCAACATGTGGGATTTCATGTTGTTAAAAAGTTTCTGCACAGTAAGGGAGACCACCAACAGAGTGATGAGACAACCTACAAAGTGGGAAACAATCTGTACCAGGTGTTCCTCAGATAAAGATATACTATCTAGAATATATAAAGAACTTAAAAAAAATCAGACCTCCCAAATTTAAAGAGCCAATCCAAAAATGGGCATCTGAAATGAACAGACATTTCTCAAACAAAGAAGTAGAAATAGCAAATAAACAGGAAAAACTGTTCAGCATCACTGGTCATTTGAGAGATGCAAATGAAAACAATGCTGAGATTCCACCTCACTCCAGTAAGAGTGGCTGCTATGAAGAAATCAAACAAAACAAATGCTGGTTAGGTTGTAGGGAAAAAGGAACCCCTTCTTCCTATTGGTGGGTGTGCAGACTTGTGCAACCACTGTGGAAATCATTATGGAGATACCTCAAAGATCTTGGCTTAGAGTTCCCATTTGACCCCACTATTCCCCTACTGGGTATCTTCCCAAAAGAATTAAAAGCATCATAACACAGCAATATATGTGGACCCATGTTTGTAGTGGCACAACTTGTAATAGAAAAAACTTTGAAACAGCCCAATTGCCCATCAACTGGTGACTGGATAAAGATTATATATATATATATAATCTTAATACTACTCAGCCATAAACAATGAAAAAACTAGAAAGATAGGTAAATGGATGTACATTGAGGTCATATACTTGCGTGAAATAAATAGGATACACTTGTGTAAATGTCAAATAGTTTCTCTGCTTTGAGAAACTGAAAGTATAAATGAGGTTCACAATATATAATAGGTAATGCGAAATAGGAAGAAAAAGGTCCAAAGCTGAAGCCAAGAAGAGGGGCACACCTGATTGTAACACTTCATAAACCTCTTTGCTTCATAAGTATTTACTTATATCAATAGAAAACAAACTATTACACAGACTGAATTCCACTATCAACTTAAAATGTAAAAACAGTGTTACTTGCATTTCATTTAGTTTAAAAGTATAATTTTACCATCATCACCATCATATCACCCTTAGATGTAGGAATGTATATATGTAGATAAGCTCATATGTTCATTTATTCATTCATGATATTGATTTACTGATTCTCAACTTTGTATGAGAAAATCCATTAATCACTATGGACAATTTTAATAAAATTTTCTTCTTGACCCAAAAAGATCTATAAACCCTAATGAAAAGCAATAATGCTATACTGTATCTGAAACATTATATAAATGATGTATTAAGTAGTTTAGATGAAATACATTGGACAATGTCCAAAGAGTAATTTTCAGGTAAGGGAAGAGATATGAGATGTAAAACTCAAGGGGGCTGGACAGTTTGTACAACCGGCCCACAGTGTTTGAAGGAATGTGAACGATGCTCTGCTAGGCAGTGACTGTGAGGATCCGTGTGCAGAAAATGGCAGGAGGGTGGAGGGGACCCATGGAAGTGAGGTCTGTTTGCTCCTATCTGAGTGTTCCTGTACGGAGAGAGCACAAGTCTGCGTGGAGTGCAGTGTAGACTCCGGATGCAGACTGTGTGAGGCAGCTTTAGATGGTACTGAGCGCCGTGTGACGTGCCGTCTGCGGGAGAGTGACCCTTGTGACGGAAAACCATGATCCGTGCATGCGTTTGTGTAGAAGGACACAGAACTGAGAGTGATGCCTTAGATTTAGGAAGTGTAAAAACTTCAGATTATTTCGTATGCAGTAAATAGCTGCATCAATGGCAAAGTTGAGTGATTTTCTACAATTTTGCTTTACCCCTCCCCAACACAAGATGCATGCAGGGTGCACTGCTGTAGGTGTGGTCTGTCAGGTGGCTTAGTACAGAAGGCTTCAGAGGCTGTGTGTGTTTAAAATTATACTTTTAAACTCCATTTCTTTCTGGTTCAAATGACCATAGCTACACTGATGGCTTTGTTAGTCGGTATTAGGGCTGTTCTTTTTTTTTTTTTTTTAAGTTTCTATTTATATTCGGGTAATGAACTTTTGCACATTGCATACAGTCAGAAATTTTCAAAGTGTATGTAGTTAAAAGTCTCTCGGGTTCCCCATTCTCTAGAAAAGCTGGTCTCCAGTTTCCTGGCCACTCTGTGCCTTGCGGAACGGTTCTTCATGTATGCGAGCGCATATTGATGACCAGTTCTTTTTAATCTCGTACATTGGCATACATATAAACTCTTCTGTGTTTGCTTTTGTTTTCATTGAATAATATATCTTGGTATTCCTTTCAGATTGAGGAGTGAAAAAATTATTTCTTTTCAGATGCTACATATTAAATCACGTGTCATATTTTTTTTTATTTTTTTGTGTCATAATTTTTAAACCCATCTTCCACTAATGGGCACGTAGATGGTGATTAAATGCTATTAAAATGAATGTTGAAATAAATAACTTTGCATACCTAAGAGGCGAACGTTTGATTACATAAGACATTGTATAAGAAACCTCCAGAAGTGGGATTGCTGGGTCAAAATCTATGAACACTTATCGTCTTTAGAGAGAGTGCCAAACTGTCCTCCAGAGAATTACATACATGTCTATTCCATCCAGCAAGTAAGAGCAGCTTTTTTAATGCTTGCCTGAAAACATTATTTTATTAATCTTTCTGATCTATTCAAGTCCAGTTAATGAAAAAGAGTATCTTGATTAATTATTGAGAATTTTCTATCAGCATTAATTTATCAGTATTCTTTCCATTTAACTATAACTTGTGGTCATCATCACTGACATTTTTAGATATCATTCATTTAATTGATAGGTGGTGGAATAAATTGATTTTCATGATTATATATTCTATTTTTATCCCCTTGTGATTTAGTGATATTGTCCATATTACTTACTATATTTGAGAATACTTTGCTGCTTTCCTACTGGTTGTAGTTATGACTTTTCTGTAGATCATCTGAGAAATGTTTGCTCTCCGTTCTCAGGCAAAATGCATCTATAACATCTGATTTTTAAATCATACTAATAAAGTCATTGTTACACTTTTTCTGTCCGTTTCACCTTTCAGAAAATAAAAATAATTAAAACCTACTATTTTGTGTGTATTTTTTCATGTATATGTAGCATACCATCTTTTTTTTTCCCTTACACATGCTATTATTATTATTATGCTTAATTCTTATTAAGAGTACACAAATGAGGAAGGGTCTAGGAGAATGAAGGTTTAGAAATAAGTTTGAGGATCATAAAACTTATTTCTCCTAACCACTTTCAATAATAAAAATACATATTTTGTCTTTTATACCCAGTACCTGGCACATAGCTCTTAAAACAGTGGACATTCCAGAATGATACGTTTCATGTATTAGTAAAACAGCTAGTGGCTGCGGGGCCTCCTGGGTGACTCTGGGTGGGACTGGTCACGGGAATCCAAAGCTTGACTGGAAGGTTGGAATTGGTCCCCCTGCTCCCAGCCTTTGGGGAGATGAGGAGCTGGAGCCTGAGCTAATCATTAATGACCAGTGGTTTCATTAATTTTGCTTATAAACTGGCAATTCAACTTCAACTTTAATATAGAGGGTTTGGAGAATTTGCTTGTCGTAAACACTTTGAAGTACTGGGAATAGGCATTTCCCTAGAAGGCAAGGAAATTCTTTTCTTCTCTCCCAATTCTTTGATGTATCTTTTCTATTTGGCTCTTTCTGAGCTATACTTTGTAATAAAGCAGTAATGTAGGCCATCCAAGATTTAGGATATTTGATGTAAGCATTTGTCAACTTCACAGGATGTGACAACAACAGCATTCAATAGAAACTATACTTTGAATTTAGGATTTTTTTCCTCAGGCTAGTGAAGTGCAGATCAACACTCTGTCACGATGCAGCCAGATGCAGGTCCCAGTCAGCCATGTGATCATGAAGGGAAACAATCCACACTCTACTGTTCCATGCTGTGAAGCTGGGTCCCATGGTTTAGAGGATTCATTCACTGCATTTCAATTTACATTTTCAACAGAGGATGGGTTTATCAAGGCATAACAGCACTGGAAGTCAAGGGGTCTGTCGTAAGTCTATAGTAAGCGAAAGGCTTGCCTGAGTGTCGTGAGTCACTGTAGTCAATTACTGAACCTAGGTCTACAGCTGTGTCCGAAGTATGGGTGTCAGTCCAAGCCTGGGAGCTGATAGTTTGCCAGTGTGAGCTTTCAGAAACCCCCAAGAGGGCAGCATATTCCACGTTCCGAGGAGGGCTCTGGGATAGCTCTGGACGGGAGGAAGCTCATGCTTGACCAGCACTTTGTGAGTTCATAGCCAGGCTTGGATGATGGACTCGGACCTACAGGTGAGGGTACCGAAGGATACTGGAAACCCACCCCATCTTTCTGTCATTGATTCCACAGCAACCTTCCTAGGAGTACAGACCAACCCCTTAGTCTACCCCTGTCATGGTTTCCATATAAAACATACCCCAGAGCGTCACATGCTCACAGGGGAGCATTTGGAAGGTGATCGTGTGTAGACCTACAATTATCACTGAGTTAAGACATAGATGAGGTTAGAGCGTAGTATGCTGTTAGGAGGCAAAGCCCAGTCAGAGAGGGTGGGTCCCTCAGGTTGTGCTTGGAAGAGTGTTTTCCTGCTCCTGGCTCTTTTCTCACTCTTTTTTGTCCCAGCTGCTTTCTTTTTCTGTGTGCTTCAGCATTGTTTTTTCTTCCTTGGAGCCTGCTGCCCATGGACTGCACCACTCGAGCCAAAATATACCTCTTCTTCTCTAAGTCTCGGGTGTAAAATATTCTTTCCCAGTGAGCAGAAGGTGACTGACGCAGACCTAAGTGGTCCTTCAGTCCTCTGGGGCCAGATACCACGTGGATATCTGGAAGATGTATTTTCGAGCTTAACAAGGTTGACTCAAAATGGTACAGCCTAAGTTTGTTTCATTATATTTTCATGTTTTCAGAATCATTCCTTGTAGGTGTTTCTCGCAGAAACAATGTAGAACTGTGATTGCTAATAGGTAAATTTAGCTCTATGGATTTGATTGCATGGCTGTCATGTTTGCTTTTAAATATTGTCTGTTCTGTTTTTAACTATGGTGACTTTATAAAAAGAATGCCTACAGTAGTAAGTATGATGTTTCCTTTTGAAAACACTGTGTGTGCTTTGGTGTATGTGTGGGCATTATGTATTTATTTCAAACTGGAGGGCTAAATTTTTTTCCCTTTTGAAAAATTTTGAAGCCTTAACATCCTGTAATGAGCTTAACCCTCTCCTTTTTAGACATTATCTATTCACTTACTTTTTCCTCTAATTCTCATCTGTCATGTGATTTTATGACACACTTTCTGTACTTACCTTTGTAACATTCAGTGTTCCTCTTCTTTTGATGCTCTCACCATTCCTGTTGAAGGACCATGTATAGAAGATAAAGCGGGGAGAGAGTCTTCTTCCTACCTTCTCAGATTTTCTCTGTTATGTGATGTGGAAGTTGTTAGCATTTGCAACACACTTTGCATGTTGACCCTGGTGCTCTTTATGCTTTGGGTCTTTGCTCAGAAAATGGGAATAAACACCTACTTTCCTCTGTCATGCAAATATTACGAGTGCATGGGTGCTTTTTAGTATGTTCAAGGCAAAGGATTCTCAAACTTATTCCTTTGGAAGATATTAAAATTCTTTTATTTGCTACATACCATGCTGTTTTCAGTCACACAGAAGTGTGTAGAAAACCCTTCCTCAAGACCTCTTACCCACCACAGATAAAGGAGCAATTCCTTTAATGCATTTCAGAAATTTAAAAGGCAGTCAGAATTTTTTCTCTCCAAATTGAGGTTTAAAAATACTTATGTCTGATCCTTATAGGAAATATCTGTGAGATTTTGCTCAAACCCGTATTCTCTACATTCTCAAAGTTCTAAGGAAATAGATTATTTCTAAGACACCATCACCTTGAAAGAATCAAATGGGAACTTCGGGGAGAGTAGAGATTTGCAAGCTGTATATCCTGGCAACAAGCGAGAAGATCCTGGGAATCATCCTGGTATGAAATAATCAGTGACAGCCTTGGGGTCACAGAGTCCTGCATGTTTCCATGTTCAGAAGGCCCCTGGTTGGGTACCCTTAAGATTATGAATACTTTCATTTTTGACTTTGTGATTTCTGTTGCTCCTGAGGCAAAAGAACTCACACTAGGGATTTAGAACTTCAGCTCACCAAGCCGCTTCAGGCTGGTGACTCCCGAACTGCTGAAGCACCAGCCCCCACCCATCCTCCCTCCACACATCCACCCATGGCGGCTGCCGCTGCAGTAAAGTTGCAGGTCTTGGCACAGACAGAGAGGGCTGGAGAGGGACACTGGATCCCCACAGGACCTTGGGGCAAAGCCACAGAAGAGCTGTCTTTCCCCAGGCTGGTAAAACCAGGGCAGATAACTGAGGGCAGGCAAGGTGGTGCCCACTCTCTCTTTAGATAACAAGCATCTCCTGGGACACAGGTTACAAATCTGTAGGGGCTGTGCGTCTCCCACGGATTGGGGAACAGTGCCACAAGAAGAGGAGTTCATCTGTTCAGAAGCTGTCAGAAGCTGGACACACAGGTCCCAGGTGGACACAAGTACCCCTTTCCTAACAGTGCAAAATTTAAACAGCAGATAGAAAATACCAACAGAGGTCAAAAGAGATACCAGATTGTCTGTCTGTCTGTCTGTCTGTCTATCTATCTGTCTGTCTGTCTATCTATCTATCTATCTATCATCTATCATCTGTCTGTCTCTGGGAGCCCATTTTTCTAGTTAGGGGAAGGTTAACATGTGGCTGCATATCTTGGATTGAAATTACATGTATTAACTATGACTGAAGATAAACAGGAATCCTCTTTCTGCCTGTGGCTTAGTAATATTTATATATGTTTACTTCATTTTTTAAAAGTGCTTTTTGTTTTTTATCAGGGACCAAGATTTTACAGTTTATTAATGGCTGTCACTATTAGGGTATAAGTCCATGAAATTATGATACGAGGGCTGTTGTAAGTTATTTGAAGCAAGCTGAACATGTACAGTGTGTAGCAATCACTTTTTTAGTGGTTTGTCTGCAGTAGGTCTACTCTTGGCAAAATACCTCTCTGGGTTTTGATTCTTGCTGTCAGCTTGGAAGAGGCTTCTGTGCACCTGTCTGAGGCACGTTTCCTTAAATCATATGTACATATGCATGTGTTGCCTGCTTTTTACTGAGCACAGGGATTCCTATTCCTTTTTACTGAGCACAGGGAAAGGAAGTAATGCAAAGATAATTAACAAACTGAGCAGAGATTCTACTTGCAAGCTTATGCGTATGAAGCCAATGAATTTATATGCATATATTTGACACAATGTTTGGTCCTGGGAGAGAAGTTAAAACAATAAAGCAAGCCTATCTTTCAGGAGCTTAGAATCACACTAGTAGCTAAGCACATATTCATATTATAGAAAAGTAAGCAAAAAATAATAGTATTCATGATGGCTGTCAAATGTACAATGCCAACAAAAAGCTGTGTGAAAAAAGAGACTACTGAATCTCTGCCAACAGGTCCTAGCTTTCTATACATGTGACTTCTTTGCTTTCTTCCAACCATCCTGAGAGTGGGCCATATCTTAATTTATCTTACAGATGAGAGTACTGGGCTCCCCAGAGTCACACAACTGGGTGGCATTCAAAGGGAGGTCTAGGTGACCCCAATGCATCTACTACAACAGAGGACCACCCGAGGATAAGTGCCTCTATTTACTCAGTATGTTTGCCATTCAAAGAACTTTTATATCCCTTACTTCATTTGATCTTCACAAAGGCCCTTGAAAGAGTGCTCACACCAGGAAGGGGAGATGAGGACACAGAGTGGGTGAAGATCTCAAGTTCATTATCAATTCGTAAGTGTGGCTCCTCTGATCTCCCATGATCACTACTTGTCTGGTAAATGAATGGACTGAAAAATGACTGCATAATCAAAGTGTGATTTGTCCAGGGTGGTACTATATGAATAATTTATGCATCATAAATGCTGCTGGATGGAGCACTTAACTAAACCTTTGATCAGATGCCTCTTATTATCTGGCTGGCAAACAATCAAAAAAATGGAATGAAATTTGGGCAAATTCCATAAACACTTAAGAAAGGCCACAGAGAGCAAAGAGAGAACAAAAAAAAGGAGAGGAACTTTTGAGAGTCTAGAGTGAATCTGAATTCCTGGGACATCTGGGAGCCCATTGTGTAAAAGCCAATGTGTGTCTGTGTATCTCGGAGTGAAATTATGTGTAGTAACTATGATTCTAGGTAAACAGGAGTCTCTTTTCTGGCCATGACATGGTCAGTGAACTCTGATTTATTAGTGGGTTCGGTATCATATGAATAATGATACAGCATTACCTGTTACAGTGTTTATCTGACAACTCTTGAACATAATATTACTGATCTCTCCCTTAAACTCCAAATCGGGGTAGTCTCATCTTAGGCTCCACAATCTGTGTGGGTAACTGAAAACAGCCCCCATGGTGATGACTCAGTGTGAGTGAAACAAATCCAGAAAGTCAGCCAAGAAAAAAAATACCCAACATTGACAACTGCGAGGCCCAAGACTGCTGATTCACTGGAGGTGATATAAATATTTCTACCATGCCAAGTTGTCTTCTTTCTGGCCCTTCCTCATGTTAATCACACCGAGTCTCCTTTCTGAATGGTAGCTTTCATTCCCAACTTTCACAGCTTCTCCAGACTCAAAACTCAGAGTCATCACTATGTGGGGTTTTCCATCACTGCAGAATCCGGCGCACACATGGCGCCGGAGCTCAGTCACTTCCTCCCACACGACAGGAGACAGCCTTGGTGGGAAGAGTAGATTTTCCTAGGTAGACATGAGAGTCCTCAGAGTGTTCCTGTGATCATGCGCTGCTCTTAATGTACTGATGGGGTTTCGTGTGTCCTCCATGCAGATGGTAACTCCTTGAAAAGCGGATACAGAGAAGGTTTCTGTCCCACTCTGCCTGGCACATTAACTTAGCCCAGCTTCCCAGCTCCAGGAAAAGGTGATGCTCTTCCATGACTGTCTTTTGATCAAACGGAAAGGTTTCCCTCCTCGCTGTCATTTCAGCTTGTCGTTCTTTGACATTGTCCTCCTTAGTTCCCAAAGACAATGGATTTCCTACTTGCAATCCTAATGGCCACCTGAGAGTCTCCTTGAGTTGATGATATGGACTTGACATCCAAGACTGTGTCTCAAACATGACGTGAAGCCCTTTCTCTAAACAGAAGGCTCTTGCTTTCCTCTAAGAGGCAGGCAGCAGGCCAATGCCTGCCTGGCTCAGCAGGCCCAGGTTAGCAGTGCCAGCTTGTCACACCACCCTAAAACAGGACAGTGACAGTGATTCACTGGTATCAGTCTCATTCTCTTAGTTTGGTAACACACTCTGACATAGGCTTCCTTGCATGTATTACCTGAGTTTATTCATTGAGAATTTTTTCCTCTTTTAAAATTTTTTATTAAAGGTTGTGCTCTTAAA
The DNA here is from genome assembly GCF_012274545.1 of Fukomys damarensis. NCBI lineage: Eukaryota > Metazoa > Chordata > Mammalia > Rodentia > Bathyergidae > Fukomys > Fukomys damarensis. The sequence continues at coordinate 5,524,434 of NW_022900941.1, read as the reverse complement.
CATACATTTAGAAAACAAAATGTTTAGCTCAATTATCACAAAGTATAAGTGCCACTTATGTTGAGAAAGAAACTGTGTCCAACACCCAAGGGATACTCCTGGAGGATACTCCGTAGCCACCTCCTTCCCTCCCCTGAAGCAGAAACCCCATCCTACTGTGGCAGACACCCTTGTCTTTATAATTTTAATTCTGCAACACCATGTACTTGTAACTCTTAGCTTCTTTGGCTCAATTTTATATTATTTTGAGATTCTTTCAAGTGGTATTTGTAGCAGTAGTCATTATTTCCACCAACAATTAGGAAAATCCACGCGAACCCCAACTAAGTCTCTGTACACAAAAGACACTGCCAGTAATTTTTTTTAAACTAGCAGTATCAAGAGTTAATAAGGCAAGGTGATGATATATTGCCATAGTAATGTAAATGTATACAGGCACCTTGGAGAACGATTTCACATTACCAATATTTAAAATATGCATACACACATCCTGTGACTCAGCAGTTCCACTTGTGCATACTTATCTTTCCAGATACACACATGTGATCACCACTCATTGTAGCTAGTAACTAGCAGCAGCTCACCAAATAAATAGCAACATTTAAATGATGAATTATCCCTTATTCCACAGAGGCATTTGAAGCATGATAAAATGTTTGAGTTTTAAAGTTGTTATGTACTTATCTGAGTCTGTGTTCTATTTCTCATTCCCAAAGAAAGCCAAAAACTTTTTGTATATCTCTTTATTTAGTGATTTTAAATGGAAGTATTAATCTGTACCTCCACATCAGGTAAATTAAATGTTAAATATTAAGTCTGTTCTAGTCTTTTGCTCATGTTTCATGGATACACACACACACACAGAAAGAGAGAGAGAGAGAGAGAGAGAGAGAGAGAGAGAGAGAAGTTTGTTTCTCTCTATATATGTATACATTTTCTTTTATATCCTGGATTGGAGCCCTGGTCCATTGTGTGTTGGAAATATCTCTTCCCATTCGGCTGTGATTTTGTTCACACTCTTAAATAAACTTAACAAATGTTTTTAGTTTTATGATCTAATGTGTTTCTTGATAGTATATTTTAACTTGTTTTAAAAAGCATAGGATGTATTTCACTGTCATTTAGAAGCAGTATTGTTTTACCTTTAATATTTATATCTACATACTTTGTGGAATTCATGTTTTATTTTATTTCTTCCATTAGTCACAATACCATTAAAACGTCTATTTTCTCAATGCTCTGTAGTGTCCTTTTTGTTGTAAATCAAGTAGCTTCCTGTATTGGACTACTTCTAAAGTTCACATGCTTTCCATCACCTCTATCTGCTAGATCTCCTTGTCATGGTTATTATAATTATTCTTGATCAATTCGAGTATAAGTCTTCCCAGTTCATTACAGAGCATTATTTGTTATTCAAAACATCTTTGGTTCAAATTTTAGAATTAACTTTTCAAGTTCCAAGATAGTGCACATTGGTGTATTGATGGGATAGCATTGAGTCCATAGATCAGTTTGAGGATAACCGTTAACTATACACTATTCAGTCACAAGCAAACCAGTGATTCTGGTTTCTCTCCACGTATCCACGTCTGTATTTCACTGAAAAATGTTTTAGAATTTTCTATTTAGAATAGTCACTTCTCTAGATTTATTCTTCATGATGTTATATTTTTGTGATACAGTATAAATTTTGTCTATTTTCATCTATAATATCTTGATTCTTGTTACTAGTATTCAAAAGTAGATCTGTAGCAGTAAACTAACCTTTAATCTACCAATCTGGCTAACCTCATTGATACTTATAATTTATTTGTGGACTTTAATAGATTTTCTTTGTGTATAATCATACTGTCCATGTTAATGAGATTTAGATATTAATGTTTAAATCATTTTCTTGCCCTACACATCAGATAAGATCTCCTCTGTACATTTTCAGAGGAAGTGACAATCATACATTGCTCTTCATTCCTGACCTTAATCAATCTAATGTCTATTAGTTATGTTGAGAGATACTCTTCAATAAATTAAAGAATCTCCTTTAATATTTGCACGGTCTATGAGTACAAATACATATTTATAATATAAAAATAATATTTGAAAATGTTTTATTCAAAATATTATTTTATTTTGTGAATATAATAAGTTAGATTTCTTTTCAAATCATAAATCTGCCTTACATTTTAAATATAAACTTCAATCATTGTTTTGTCTCTTTTTAGCTATTACTAGATATTGAAGCATGTGGAGATCTATTATTATAGTATATGATTAGCAAAGTAGTAACATGCCATGATATATATGATCAAAAATCTTATATATCTTTTTATTACTAAATTCAGTTGATTAATACAGTTTATTTTTATTAAAATATGACAGAAAAATAACAATCATGCAACTCAATGAACAAAATTGACACACCCATGCAACTGACTTGCTAACACTCATTCTAGATTTATTAGGTTCACAGCAATCTTGGAAATCATGGACACCTTGAGAGAGACACGAGTTTTAAAAATCACCACATTGAGAATCTTAAAGTAAAAGCCAGGGAGGTGAAAGCATATGTCTTTGGCACGGAGATTATTACTGTCATAACCTGGAGCTGGTCATGTCATCACATTTTGTTTAAAATTGAAAAGAGTAATACGTTTTGAAAACAAAATTCCATGGTGTCCTGGCAAGACCGTAGATATCCTCAAGGAAGGAGATAATCAAAGACTCTGGAGTCAGACAAATGAGAGCATAATGTGACCCTGCTATTATTTACCAACTGTGTGACTTTAGGCATTTATGTAAGTTCTTTGAAACTCAGATCTCTCATCTGCAAAACCAAAATCACTTTATTGCTTTTGAATTAGAATTCCAGAGTGATACAAGGCAAGCCAGGGCTCTTAGGAAAATGAAGCTGGTTACAATTTTGCACACTGATGTTGCAATTGGTTTTTGGTCTGTTTCACCGACGTTTTCATTTTATTGCCCTTGAGACCTGTGAAGAACAGTTTTGAAAACTCTCCTCTGTACGATTCTGCACATGGAATGTTACATAGCGGTGCTGGCAGTCCGACTTTCAAAGAGTATTTCAGCTGAGGTTTTCTCTATTTCCATTGGATTCGGGGGTTCCATGATCAGAGAATGGAACCCAAATCAGCAATTTATATATCCCCAGGGCAGAAATGTTGGTCCTGCTCTGACCACTTTATCTGAAACGTCTCTCCTTCTTACTTCCTAACCCCATTTTCTCATTGGCATTTCTGTGTCACTCTCTGATATAATATATGTTTGATTTCACGAATTTTTCTCTCACAGAAAAATTCCACAGTGTTGGTGATTTGACTGTATGTGTCTCCAATACCACATAATAGATGTTCAGTACATTTGTTTAGATAATTTATTGTGTCAAGTTATAAAAAACTTCAATGAATTTTAAATCACTCAAATAGTCATGAGAAAGAAGTTAGGAAGAAGAATGATAGAATTTTCCAGCAACCTGTAAGACAATATAATAATTTAATATTAACATATTTTCTTCCTTCCTTCCTTCCTTCCTTCCTTCCTTCCTTCCTTCTTTCTTTCTTTCTTTCTTTCTTTCTTTCTTTCTTTCTTTCTTTCTTTCTTTCTTTCTTTCTTTCTTTCTTTCTTTCTTTCTCAGGAGATTGAACTCACAACCTTCACACTGAGCTATGTACCTAGTCCATTTTTTAAAGTTTACTTTTATAACCATACAGGGTCTCAATAAGTTATTAATTTGTCCAGTCTGGGTTTGAATTTTCAATCTTCATGTCTCAGCCTCTCAGAGTGCTGAGATTATAGGCATGCACCACCATGCCTGGCTTATTTCTTAATCAAATTGCACTTTATTCCAAAAGAACCTTAATTAGGAGAAGTCAGTTCAATTCTACAATCCTAGTTCCTTCACATGCCCTCACTGACCTCCTCTTTCATTTTATACTCAAGCCCCAAACTGACTAAATCTCATAGAGCAGTAGTTACGAAAGGAATTTCTAAGGCCTCGACCTGAGCTAACCAGAAACTCTAGGACTGGTACAAAGCAACACGTCGTAATAAGCTTTTCATTCAATTTTGATACATGGTCAAGTTTTACAGATATCCATCCATGTCTTCTTTTTTAAAAAGAAACTTCTGTTTGATCTTCAAGTTGTTTCTTTTTGAGTCCTTCTGAGGAAAGATGAAAAGATGAAGATCATAGTCAAATAATCAACTTTATGTATGCATAAGATGTATGTGTATATATATATATACATAATACATATGATGTGTGCATATGTGTACATAAACTGTATACATAACTGTATATTTAATATATGGAATACATACACCAATATATATAGAAATACACATCATCTAAAAGCCAGGGGGATATCCTTTTACTTCTTTATACCATAATAATTGTAAAAGCCAAGATTCTGATTCAGACTGCCCTTTGTACAAGCTGCATGTCTTGCATTCAACCTAAAAGAGTTTCCTGATGAGTTGCTGTCTTTCCTGTCCCTCCCAGAGCACATTTCTGTTAACTGATAGGAAAGTGGCTTCATATTGAGCCTGTTTTCCTCACGGAAATGACCCAACAGTAAGGTACTTCACTTTTCAAGTCACCCTGACTCAGTCTGTGTTTGCGAACTCTGGGGTGAGAATATGGGGAGAATTTTGGAGGGAAAAAAGGGTAGTGGAGGTCAAACAGACATAGTACTTTGATAGCAGTTCAGACTTTTTAATCCAAGCTTCCTCTTGTAAAACTTGTGGTAAAATAGTATGTACTAGTTAGAAGATACAGAATAAGGAGAAACCCAGCACTTGTTAAGTCCTCTTTATGGGCTAGAACTGGAAACAGATTTCGTTTTATCTTCCTAGGAACTCACATGTTAAAAATTGGGTGTAACTGGTTCCGAATATTCTTTCCTACATGCAGTATTCGTGGTCGCTGGGAAAATGCAAAATCTCAGAGTCACAAATCAATTCCGTCTTCCCAGCAGACACTGTAGAATCTCAGTGGTCTTCTTGGGCAGTGCAAGTGTCTCTCAGGACTTTGATGTTCTCCTCCCTGCTGGAGCACACTCCCCTCCAGGTCTTGGGAAATGGATTTATCCTGACGCTCTGGCAACTCACTTTTTTTTTTTTTTTTGGTACCAGGACAGGCTGCAGAACCACTGAGCTAAATCGCTGGCCCGTGTGGCAACTCACATTTAATCTGACCAAGGAAAGAGAAAGATCTTCCCTACTCACACTCTCAGATCACCCTGCTTCACTTCAGAGCACCTCTTGGTGCTCATACACTGAGATGATTCTGCATTATTTATGCTTTTGATCATTTATTATCTCAAGCTTCCAGTTGGAGTGAACATTCCCTAAGAACGTGGTCTTTCTTTCTTCCCCTCTCTTGTACTGTAGAGCCCCAGAGCTTTCTGTGGTAATTAGTAGGCATTTGGTGGGTATTACATATTTTAAAGGAATGAATAAATCCTACTTATACCAGTAAGAATAAAGCTCTTTTAATTTTTTAAGAATTTTCTCTATAGCATGATGGGACTGAAGGAATGGAGGCAAATTTCATTCAAGACAAGTTAGCAGTCAAGTTCCATGCAGATGACGGTATGCTGTGTAGAGCAGTTTTCTAAGATAGATTATATCACAACATTTTGCTCAATTAAATCAAATCCCCGGTGAGTTTGGGCCATAACAGCCGTGAGCAAAATGAGAGGGAGAAACGGCTACTGGCTTTTCACAAAGAATCATTTATTCGTTTGTTTTCAAACCATTACCAAATGCTGTAGTGCTGGACAGTGTAAGGCAGTGGTTCTGGAAGTCTTTACAAATGCTCATGGCCATGGTCCACTCCACGGAACCTGATTTAATTGTGCTGTGGGTGGACCTTTGCATTGGGATGTGTAAGGGCTCCTGGAGCACTCTACTTAGAGCAAAGCTTAAGAACCACTGCTCTGGGGACGGAGCAGAGGACACTGTAGGTGTCAGAGTCTGAAAGTGGCAGATACAATTTTCATAGAGGGCTAGAAATGACACCTAAAGATAACTGGAGATTGTCACAAAGCACAAAAGTCGGCGATATATAGTAAGGATGTGTGTCTTACTAGAGGCTAAGAAAGCTTCAGAGGGTAAAGAGACAAAAAGGATGAAAGGATATCTCAGAGGCAGAAACTATGGAGATATCAAATAGAAAGGAGCAAAAAGTAGGTACTGAAAATTAGTTTGGCATTTTTGGTGCATAAAGGAGGTATAAGTGAAGAAAGAAAAAATGCCAGATCTGGCTCATTATTTTTGAAGGACTTAAGACATACACTGTCTTAAAAAACCCGACAGACTAGGAGTAGACTGGGAGAGAAGGAGGGTAGTCTTGAAGAAAGTGAGTTCTAAAAGTTTAAGTAATGCATTGGTCCGTCAGGGTGGAGGTTTGGGTGTAGCCCGTCCCAAACCAACAGCCCAATCAGGTCATGCTCGAGCCTAGGCATCAGTATAAGCTTAGAGAAGCCCAGGCAAATTTTCAACCAGTGTAACACAGTGCAGGGAAATGACCATACTGGAAACAAAAGAGTGCACTGTGCTGAAAGAGGAAGAACGCTGGTTTAGCAGGAATTATACGTAAACACCAACTGAGTGGGAACACACAGGCCATTTCCTTTGCTATATTACCTCAAAGAAGTCCCTGAAAAGGTAGTCCTGTCATGTTTTCAAAAATGCCTTTCTGTGAAATGGCAGCACCTGGGAGGTCTCTGTTGGAGGATCACTGTTGGTGCTGTTTGATGGTAGGACTTGCAGGCAGAAATTCGTGTGTATTAATGAGAATGCCACAGTAGCTGTTTATCTGTATAATGGATTTGGGTCACTTAAGAAATTCAATAGGTTCTTGCTTTATCTGCCTCCTCCTTGTAAGCATCAATTCTGTGTCAGAAATGTTTTGGTATGAGTGCGGCCCATGAACGCACGTGTATGCAGCACATGCTCACACAGCAATTTAGTGGCCTTGGCTTTGGACGAAATAAGGTAAATCTTTAATGAGCCTCCTCTGTCTTAACTTTGTCTCTTTAGCTACAGACTGACCCTTTAAAGCATGCTTCGTCAGTGCAAACCACCGACCAAATAAAGCACAACACTTCTTCCCCAGCCTGTGTGCTAGCATGCATATATACATCTTCCTTCCCTGATTTCTACACTTGTTGTCTTTCCTGAAATATTTCAGAGCCCTTCGGTTTTCTCTGTGTTTTGGTTTCATCGAAGTCAGCGCAGCAAGGCAGTGGAGCTGCAGGAGAGAATGCTGTGTGCCATCGGTGTGTCCACACAGTCAACACAGTTACTGCCTGCGTCTGGATCCAGAACTTCGCTATCATTAGGACAGATGCAAAATACAAAGCACACGTCTCTGGGGTCAAATGCTGGATGGGACTTTAGGAGAGTCTACAGGTGGGAAACGTAGCAGGAAACTTTGGACATGAGATGCTCCCTGTAGCCCAGGAAATGATCTGAGGGACTCATTGTCCCCTTCCCCTCCCACCTCTACCTATCTAATCCCGCAGCAAGACCTGACACTCTCACCACCACTGTGACCCACGCTGATCTTTCCCTTATATGAGCATCAGCAGAGTTTTATACTGTGTACCAAACAATTTAGCACTTAACGCTAATTAAATGAGGTTAAATAAAATCACTTCTGCAGAAGAGCTTGCTGTGAACTGCGCAAGACAGATGCACGGTACTATTACCACCATTAATTAGATTAATTGGCTTTTGTGTGTTCATTTTTCCTCCTCAGCTCTTTTGTAAACTTTCTACTGGAGGCTCTATGTCAGCTAATTCACAATGAGAAAAAAGATGATGCTAAATAGCTGTGGATTTATTAAGGATGGAATTACTTGGTGGGCCAGACTCAGGGCTCCAGAGGCACAGCGGTCTTATTTCTTCCTGCCGCCATTTTCTCCTTGGAAATTCTCACTCATCTTTGCAAAGGGAACAATGCCAGAACCCCATCCGACTATATTTAGACAGGCGGAAATGAAATAACTGTAACATGATTGATAACCTTAAGTCCAGGGAAACGATATTACTAATTAAATCGTGAAACATTAGGCCGGCTGTCAAGCACAGATATATTTAAAGTCGTAACAGCTCTTGCTTATTTTTAAAGTGTTTGCATATTGAATGATTCAGGAAAAAATTGTTTCTATTTATCAGACCAAGTATAAAGTGCTCAGCTCCATGGCATCAGCAACCATAACAGTCAATCCGAGGTAAGTCCAGGCCCAAGAGAACAACTGCTCCTCCTCCCACATTCTCTCTTCCTCTCTAGACCTTTTGTGAATATGAACTTCCTTCAATTTTCGATTAGCCGTTTCCAAACTTCACAGCTTTGGAAGCCAAAGTATGTTGCAGGAAGGTAGAGGGGAAAGGTCGGAAAGCAGAACTACAATTTAGTAAATGCCTACTTTGTATCAGGTTCATCCCGTCCCCTGGGTCGTTAACCGTAACTGTGGCATCCTCCAGAAAACTCAAATACAGAGACATAAAAGGAAGCAAGCAAGTACACAGAGACAGCACAGCCTGTGCACGGAGGGCTCCTTAACGCTCACCCGGCGCTCTTCTTGGAAGGCTGGTTTCATGTCTCCTGAGCTCTTTTTCCTTCTCAAGGTATTTACCACTATATTGAGTAAAACTCTTTAATGATAGGACGTCTATGAGTTAAGAAAGCAGGACAGGGTTGGGAAAACACACTACTTTTTAAAAGTTGGATATAATAATTTATTTTTGACATGATACCACTCATTCAATAATAATAATAATAATAATAATTATTATTATTATTATTATTAGGGATTTTTTGTTTGTTTTTTTCTTGGTACTGGGGATTGAACTCAGGTCCTTGCGCTTGGGAGGCAGGCAGCAGAACCACTGAAAAAATATGAAAAAAGGAAAAAATGGAAACAAAGTCTTTGTAAATAAGGAAGGGTGAAGCGGGTGAAGGGAGGGCAGGGGCACAGGGAATAATAAGCACCAATGATGAACATAACTATAGTTTACTTTAAATGTACCCATAAAGGTAATGGGAAAAAAGTGCTAAATTATTTTGGAGGTAAATCTCGAAAGCCAGGGAAGAGCATGAAGAGACCTCCAGGTTTGGGGTCAAGCTGATCTTTTATTCCATGGCCCAATTGTGAGCGTATCACGTCTTACCTCTAGGCACCTTATCTCCTGTTCTGCAGTGGGAAAATAACACCCGCATTGCTGATTTGAATGAGATGGAATGGAGGTGCCCTTAAGAAAGGGAAAGGGAGAGAGGAGCGTTACTGTGTCCTTCCGACCTGTTCTGGTTTGTATCGAAAATGTCACACAGAAGCCCCGTGCATTTAGAAGGTGGTTGGATTTGGGGGCCTCCGTGCACATCAGTGGATATCCGTGTATGACTTCGGGGCTGAATGTGCGGGAAGGGCATTGGATCTCATCGGAGAAGGGTCACGAGGGTGTGATCTGCAAGAACTCTTTTTTCTGCAAAGGAGGCATCTTGTTCGTATCTCCTTTCTTCTCTCTTGGCTTCCTGTTTGTTGTGAGGTTGACAACTTTCTTCTTCTAAGCCCTCACACCATGCCATTTTTCCCTTGGACACAGACAACCGTGGACTGAATTCCTAGAAATTATGAGCCAAATTAAACCTCTCTTCTTTTAAGTTGTGGGTATCAAGAATTTTATCCTAGCAATAGGAGTGTTGACTACTCACCCTTTGCAAAAGTTCGTTCACGTTTGCTTATTCTCTGCTTACAGGTAGATTTGCATATTGTATGCATTTTTGCAAATTGAACAGGCAGGTTTTCCCTCCAAAGTGCATTCCACTGAAAACAGCACGTTCTCTGAGAACAATATGGTTCAACATGAAAATCCTGAGAATTGTGTTGGATAGTATTAAGAAAGCCTTAATGATTGCTCTAAAATCTCTTCATATCAGTTTGTTATTTTCTCTCTGATCATGAAGAGAAGGGGGCCTCTAGCTGATCCACCTTATATTCTAAATCGCTTTCTGTCACTATTGCAAATCGGTAAACTGATGATGTCCCTCATCCTGAAAGCACTGAAACAATCATAGTAAAAGCACGTGCACCGAGGAATACGGAGGTCTTTTGGCCTTAATTCTCAGTCCAGGACCCCACTTTCATATTGCCTTACCAAATTTAAAGCCACAATCTATCCCTGTATCTAGACTTTGAAAATCTTTTTCTGTTTTCTCTTTTTCTCTTGGCGAGGATTCGGTCCTTCAAATTACAAATTGCAATTATGTCGTCAGTCTGAATCTGGTCACCTTTCATTTCATCTCCAAGGTTTGAGAAGTTGCCTGCTTGTTTAATGTTGAATTTAGGTTGCTTTAAAGTGCTAATTCTGAAGTGAACAGACAGGACAAGGAAAAGGAGAAATTACAGACTTGTATGTTTTTGTTTTGTTTTGTTTTTTTGGTACTGGGGATAGAACTCAGGTCCTTGGGCTTGTGAGGCAGGCCACCAAACCGCTGAGCTAAATCCCTGGCCCGACTTGTGGTTTTTGATAGCCACGTCCTTCCACAGCTCATTGTTGATTTGCTAAGTCTCTGGACCCAATTCCTAGCCTCTGCTCCCACAGCTCTGTAATCCTACCTTGCATCCAGTCATACCTGTTCCCTCTCCAAGCTGAATGAATCATATGGTGACTGCCCTTTGGCCTATCCATGCACTGACTATGTAACTTTTGAAAGTGAAGGGAACACAATTGTCAGGCTTCAAAATGCAACTTTGCTCGAACAGACAGGATGTGTGGTCTCCCGTGCATATAGATGTACCCAATTTTGGAGTGAGGCAGGGATCTCCTATGAAAACTTTCCATTGGCTGCATTACCCTTGAGGCTCCTTCAGTGCTACCTATGAGCTGCTGCTCATTTTTTTCACTTTAAAAAATTATTTGCATAAGTTGGCTATATAGGTCATCTTACCAGCTGCTTTGCCAATCTCATCAGGAGGAGACTCTGTTCCTTTGGTGCCAAGTAATGTCCTGGGATCTGAATAGTCATTCAAATATTTAATAAATAAATACAAATATACATCAATTAAATAAACCTATTCAGTTTTTCTCCATTTTGTGGGAGAGAAGGAAGGTGATATTATAACAGCAAGAGGCCCAAAAGTGCAAAGACACCAAGAATCATATTTTTATATATCTTGGTGACAGTGACCACTTTTGAGGTCTAATTTTTCGAAAATTGTAAAAGTCAATATATTCTAGATAAACAATTTTCCATTAATATGAGATGTTCTTGAATAAAAGCATCATTAACCTCTGAACGTGTGTTGTCTCACGCTGTAGCACTGCCCCCAGTTGAAGAACTATGCAATTTTAATGCATTATTGAAAAGGGGTGGAGCCCTGCCTTTCTGATGAGTGAGGTGGGTTAATAGGGAGCCATTCTGTGCCTCACAGCCATATGTGATAACACAGTCAAACTGTGACCTTGTTGCAATCTGTTTTCTCCACGGGAGGCATCTTGGTGCTCACCCCATGAAGAAATGTCATGAGTTACTTCTCACCAGGACTATTTGTTCTGTCAACAGTCTCGGAAGTATCACTAACCTCTTTCGCAGCTTGGGGTAGTGGAGATGGAGAAGACTTAAATAGACCAGGTTAGGATTTCTGGAGCTGAGACTCAGTCTCAAGTTTATCAGACGCTGCCATCAAGAATCGAGTCATGTTTTGTTTCAGCAAACACTGTGATTTCCTGATGGTTAAGTGATTGGGAGGTAATAGATCGGATATTGATCTCAGCTTTCATTTAGCTTTAGTGGCTTCCTGCAGGCAGAATCCTCATCTGTGTGGCAGTGCAGCTGCAAAACATTGATATTATTTCTCCATTTGAGGAAAGTGGGTGGTTCCTAGACAAGTACTAAATGAGAGTCTTTTATAGGAGGAAAAGCCCCACAGGTATGTTATGAACATCCTTTTGTTTACCTGTTTTTTGCCTTTTTACCATGTGAATTATAGAAATAAAAAAGCTCCATTTCCTCTGACCTGCCCTTTTTTGATGAGTGCACTCAAGGGCTGTGATTCATTTAGCTGTGTATCCAGGCCTAAGCATGCAATAGCTTTGTGTAGACAGCAGGATAAAAACTGGGAGCTTGGTCTTCCCCAGGTAAGACTATCAAAAAGGACTATTCAGAAAGGAAATAATAAGTGTCTGTTTCGTCTATGGAATATGTTCACACTCTCTTGAGAAACGGGATTACCCTAAGAAGGCCTGCTCTGCCTTGAGAATGTAGAAGGTTAAAGGCTCTGCTCTCACAGAGCTATTGAATGTAAAATGGCCTCATTTTCAGATCAGGCCTGAGCAGGAAAGATATCTGCGTGACACGGATATTCAGACCCCCTGCACGGTGACACTGGAGCGAGCGCCGCAGAGCTGGTGTGTCAGAGAGACGGGAATAGGGAAGGGAAGCTAGGGAGACAGAACGTCAGCAGCCCGTCCCACAGTGAGCCGAAAAGATCCCGTCAGAGCCTAAGGTCAGGAGCCACAGGCTGGACGTGGCGCGTACAGTGCTCAGGCTGTATGACAGCTGTCACTCATTCCTTTACAGAGAAGAGTAGAGATCTGAGCAAAAGCTACCAAAAGCCACGGCTTCTCCTTTCCTTTTTTCTTTTTCCTCTCATTGAGTTTATCAGCGCTTTTTAGGTAGACAATACAGTTGCATTCATCATTGGGATCTTGTAGCTTTACGTGACAGGTCTTGGTTCTCATTTTTTCCCCATATCCCTGCCCTCCCTTCACCCTCTCCTCCCTTCCCTATTTACAAATATTTTATTTCTATTTTTTCATGTTTTTTTTCTATTCCCTTATTTCCTTTCCCCTACCCTTCCCACTTTCCCTACACCTTTAGCCCTTTTCATCCTATTTCACATTACCATTATTCAATTTGGATCTTATTTACACTTTCAATTTTTCTCACCAGAGAAACTGTTTGGTATTTATACATGTGTGTCTTATTTATTTCACTTAAAAGTATGGTCTCAATATGCATCCATTTTCCTATGAATGACCCTTGTTTCTCATTCTTCATGGCTGAGTCATACTCCATTTTATAGAAAAACCACATCTTTATCCAGTCTACAGTTGATGGGCAATTGGGCTGTTTCCAAGTTTTACCTATTACAAACTGTGCTGCTATAAACATGGGTGAGCATGTATCACTGTGGTATGATTCTTTTAATTCTTTTGGAAAGATACCCAGCAGAGGGATCCTGGGGCAAATGGAACCTCTTACTGAATGTAAAAATACACAGGTCGCTGTCAGGGTCTATGATAGACACTGGCATTTGCAACAAATCCTTATGTTGTCTTTATGAAGTTCAGAATTAACAACCTGTATTCCTGTATGTAAATATAGCGGTGAATTGAGCTATGCTGAAGTATTAGATTTAAGAGTTTCTTACAGAAAAACTAATATCTTTTATACAATAAGGTCTTCTTGCAATTTGTACATATCTGGTCCTATTAGATAGTGTTCTTCCAAGTCGCTTGTCTGATATTATCAGTAGTATAATCCTGCAATGCCAACAGAATCAATCTTAATAACCCCAAGTTACATATAAGCAACTTTGTTTCTAGAGAATAATTATTTTAACTGCTCCTGGGACTATCAATTTGTCATGCTATGTGGTTGATCAATAATTGTAATACAATATGTTAATGTTAATATAAAATATCACCAATAGCTAATGTTTAATAAGCACATTTTTAAAGTGTTAGAAACTCAGCCAGAAGCCATGTCAGTTTTTTCACCCATAAATTGGAGATATAATTCTGTCCCACTGGCTTTGTGGCATTGTGAAGAAAGGTGGGAACAATAACACATGGGAATGTGCTGTGACAGGGTAGGTGCCATCTCATGTCATTGCACATCAGCATCAGCTCTACACAGGGATTTGTTTTGTAGCATACTGTACCACCCAGCCTTGTCCCTCTTGCCTGTTCTACTTTTCGCGTCCACCTCCACTTATATTCCTGGCTTTATTTTCTTAATAACAATACCAAAATTAGGAATAATAATGGTGATGATAATAACAGAGGGGCTTTTTTCTATTGTGAAATCCTGCCTGGTCTACAAAGCATTTGTTGCATGTGATCACTGAACTATCCCCACCAGTAGCATAAATCAAATGGCACTATTAACCATTTTTCAGAAAAGGTAGAAGAGATTAAGACGTGCGATATTTCTAACTCAACATGGTGGCAAAGTGGAACTCACACCCAGATTGTTCTGTTCCCCTCCCACTTGCCTCTGCCTTAAGGGATTGTCCCTGTCCCTCTCCCTTGGCAATATCCTAAAACATGCTGAGAACTATTCTTATCTTCTTCAAAGGTGCCCACATCAGCATCTTCTGCAGCGTTCTGGAAGCCCTAGGGTGATCTGAAGCAATTCTGTGGCAGTCACTTCCAGTTATCTTTCTCTTTAGAGCACCAGTTCACACCTTTGGGGCCAAGGGTTCATGCTGCTCTCTGCAAAGAGAAAGGTCTTCTTTTGCTTGTCTTTTATTAAGAGTAGGAAAAATTTATTGAAAGAAAGAAAGTTTCTGTCTAAGAGAGACAGAAGGGGGACTGGAAAGTGGGTTGCCCACCCACCCCACTTCTCAAAGATGTTTTATATAGCAAAGTCATGCGGTGAGGTGGGTACAAAGTGGGACAAAACTATGAGACCCACTGGGAAATCACAAGGTAGGCATGAGGAGGGACAAAACCATAACCAACCAAAAAGTTTACAAAGACAGTCACCCGGGTAATATTGATTAAATGGGGGTCAAATGGGGGAGCAAGTCATGTAACAAGCATATACGGATTTTTAGTAAGGGTAGGGGTCAGGGATGTTTCCTGACAAGGCTGAGCTAAGACCTTGGTCCCCCAACCAGGTGATTGATACCTATTTAGAATATCAATCACTACCATTTAGCCCCAAGGGAAACACAGGGGTATAGTAGTTTCTCTCCTTACACAATTCTAGCCTTAAGTGAATGTATCTTGTTTGTCCTCCATATTGGCTCCTTGACTGACTGTCCTCCATGTTGGCTTGCTCTATTGGCTCATCCTGGGCTGGCCCTGTCTCACTGCCTACAAGATGTGTAATTCAGTTACCTATCTGTAATATTCTCCTGTCTGAAGACGAACCCCTAAAAGTTGAAGACAGCTCTGGCTACTTCCAGCTGAAGTGGGTCACGGTTCTGATCAGCAGTTAGAGTTACTCTACAGAGGGTCTATCTAAAAGCCTTCAATAGGTGGTAGTCATTGCCATCTTGATAACTGCATAGCTTTTAAGTCTGGAGAGAACAAAGTCAAAGAAACAGTAAAGGATGCATGGGCTAAATTATAAGGTCAGCAGGATTTGTATGAATATAGCCCACAAAGAGAATAAGAAGAAGGTCCAGGGGACTTCATAATCCAACATAGAAGTCATATTGTGTAATTTAGCAGTTATAAGCTGTTTACAAGGTTGATCTGATGGATCTCAATAAAAAAGTCTAGCACACTTGTTATTGGTTCTGTTTGTATGACTGGTTAGAGTTTGGCAGCCTCTAGCCAAGAATAAACAAAACTTTTAAGAAATTAGAGTATGTGTAATCTAAGCATGAACACACTAGAATGAGAGGGCAAACTGGGGAGAAAGTCACACGTAGAAATAGAAATAGTGATTTAACCTGCTGGCCTTAGATTCTTTCATTGATAGACGTTGTCTATAAGACAGATACTTTGTCATAAGTCTCTCTAGTTTTAGCTGTAAGATAGGGGACAATTTGAAGAACAAATTTCGCTAAGAAACATAAAACTCTAGCTGAGCTCTTATAGATTTTACCATATTATTTTTTCTTAATGATCCATACCCATGGTCCAGCTACTGGTAGAGCTGGAAAGTGCCAGAAAGGGTCAGTAACTAGAGCCCCTTTTATATCTAGCTCTATTACCATGACATTATTTTTGTACCTCTTTTGATTATTCTTTTCTGCTGGTATTTAAGACCAAGTTAAAGTGAAACCCTTCTCAATCAACATGAACCTCTTGCTATCTATTAAAGTCAGTTAAGTCTCTTCAGTCATTATTTTGGAACTATTCATAGAGCCTCTGAGCTCCTCTGTCAGTGTCAGCCATCAGGATGGGTCATAGCCTTGCTTGACCATGTTGCTTTCAGTGAAAGCATGGGAGACTATTCCCTTGTTGTGACCCTCCATTGGCACAAGGAATGTTTGTCCTCTGATGTCTAGTGATCTCCCTGCTCAGGAGGGTGAGTGACTTACCAAAGAGGTAGGAACCTGTAGGAAAGGTTCCTTTATGTCCTGGATCTTGTAGACCTTGAGGGGCCAGGGCCAAAATATTGGCTGTCCTCATTGCCCAGTCACCTTTCTAGTTTTGGCCATCAAACTTTAGTTGTTGAACACCCAGAAGAGAAGATCAGTGATACTAGTTGTGCAGTAGGAGCAGTGAGCTTAAATGTTATAATTTTGTCTGGATATTAGCACTTTGAAATAGAAAGCATAGTTAGGGGTTGTTCTAGTAGTTGAACCCCTGCAGAACATTAACAGACAATGGTTTACATTATGTAGAGAAACTGAAGATCAAGAACCACACATAGTATTTTAGCATGACAACCATGATGACATTATCTTTGAAATACATTTAAATGTCCATCTTTGTATAGAAGTCTTTTAGTCAAACACTTCTATTTGATCACAAGACATTAAATTACATAAAGAAAGTTCTTACTTAATTCTTATTTGTTATCCTTTGGTAGGGTACCATCTTAAAAGAACATACATATTGGCCTATGAATGTACCTTAGAAGTTCATAATGTCTAGCCCTTAACTTTTAGTGAGACATTTTTGGACTGTTTGGCCTCTGAGCATCCCTAACTGTAGTGACACATATAAAGTATACATCACATAAGTTTTTCAGCAAACTATTATTTGATTGGTTAGCTCATGTTTGCTTGTTATGTATCTCTTATCACAAGTAGCTGAAGCACAAGAAAGTGGCAGTTATCACAGTCAAATAAGATCATTAACATATACAATACCTTAGAAGACCTGTACGCCCAGAAGGCATGAATGATATTTAGTAAACTATGAAATAACAACTTGTATCCGTTACATGAAACCCTTTGTTCCTTAATTTTGCTTTGTACCAATAACAGTTTAAATAAATCTTTATTGTTTTCTCATAGAAAACAGCCATTTGACCATAGACAATGTATACCTATCATAATAATATATTTAGCAATGTATTTCCCACAAGGCTATTGAAATTATCATGGTCCCCTTTGTGAACAAAGTCTTGCATAAATTTTTCCAGGTAGCTGCTCCTTTATTTATCAAGGAGAGTCCTGTCCAGTAGCTTTCCTAAGTCCAAGAATCTTTAATTTTCTTAATAAATTTTTAGATAACCTATGAGAGCCAGATCATAACAATTAACACATTATTTTGACCAATGAAAGATTCCTGAGTTATTACATATAGACAATAATATGTCCTATATTTGTAACACCAATTGACATCTGGATCATCTGGAAACCTGGAGGAAGCACATCTTTAGTGACATTTATGTATAAGCCAACCTGAGTTACAGGCAAATGTCTTAAAAAATCGAAAATGCCAAAAGAAAAAAACCTCAAACACAATAGCTGTACATGTTGTAACAAATTGGACAGACAGACACATGCATGCGAGCGTGCACACACACACACACAGAGAAATTGTTTATAAACCAGAGTGCACTCAGATGTATTTGGCCAAGTTGAATTATAATAATTTTATAATTGTATGTTTATAACTATAAAAAGACTAGTCAGAACTTCATAGATCATTTCACAGAGACTTCTTATAATAACAATCAAAAGGAATAAAAATCTTCTATACCTGTGAAAGCAAAACAGCTTTAGGATGGGCTCTATGCTGACAGTTTATCTTACTGGAATACCCAGCTATACAGGTTTCTCATGGTTCCTTTTATAGCCAGTTGTTTGACAGCCATATGTAGTTATTTCCTCTAAAAGGACAAACTGTTAAAGGTAATTTTAATTAACTGCAGGTGTTAATTAACTACTCAGTCCAGGTGCCCATACAGAAGTGACACTGTTTGGAGCTAAGTATAAATTCCAAGCAGTGAGGGAAGAAGGCCTGCCTGCCAAGGCTTCAACCTGCTCTGCTGCACGTGTCTACCTAACAGTTTTTTTTTTTATCATTTTGAAAAGAAACAAAGTGAAAGAAGGCATCCCTGTCCATCCCTCCTGTTTTTTGTCCAATCTAAGGTGTCCTTCAGAGTTTATCTCATCCAGTGCCAGTGGTGACAGACCAGAGGTGCAAGGAAGTGGCCAGAGCCAGGTTAGCTGTGCTTTTCATTCTCTGATTTCACTTGAGGGCTGAGGACAGATAAATCTGGATGAAATCTTACATTTAGTCTTCAAGAATTTAAAGATTAAGCCTAGATAAGTTTTTCTATACTGCCAGAAATAAGTGAAGGTCAGCTTTATTCTGGAAGCTTCTGGGTAGGGGAAACTCATCATTCTGGAAGATTTGTCTGGAAATCCAGTAGCCACAGAGGAGAGAAGTGCCTTGAAATAAGTACTATTGAGAACTGTATTATTTTTCAGGGGCAGGGCAGTACAGAGGGAACAGAAGAGTGCCTTTAAGTATGGCAGAAGAACTAAAAGCCATCTTAGGTATAAAAGGACGACTAAGATCAAGAGTTTATCCAGAATGGATCTGTAATTCTTAGCAAAACAAATCTCTAGAGACAAAGGGTATGACCAACTACAGTTGCATTGCCAAGCAGAAAATTAAACCAGTAATCAAAGGACCAGATGGCTGCTTGGGTTGTTTAGGAATTCCCATTTTCATGATTCATTCTGAATCTATAGTATCTAATTTATGATTTAAATACCCTACAGGCTCTTGAGCTGGTCCCTGATCTTCTAGAAACATACTCAAAGCCATAGCTCACCTTTTATTAACAAACTGAAATGGTGTCTTTAGGCAGGCCCTTATAAGTGCTTGTTTGACCATATGAAATGCGGTCTGGGAGTAAGGTTTCCAGGTTACAATATGGCTGTCTTGGGTTTCTCTATAAGCTGATAGAGGGGTCATGGAATCTCACTATATCCTGCTATCTAAAGGTGACAAATGCCTGTAATTTCTAGGAATCTCCTTAGCTGTTTTAGAGTCTTGGGGTGTGAAAAGGAAAGAATTGGTTTAATTATGTCTTCCCCCAGTCTTTGGGTTCCCTTAGATATAATAAGGCCTAAATATTTTACCTCAAGGCTGCAAAGTTGTGTCATAGATATACAAACATTATTACCTCTGTCTGTTAGAAAATTTGGTAGAGCACATGTGTCTTGGGTAGAAAGGTCTTCTGAGGGAACACATAATACTATTCTATCAACATATTGCAAGACTGACTTGGGAAAAACATATATATATAT
>NW_022900941.1:5497171-5500334 GCF_012274545.1 Fukomys damarensis | reverse complement strand
AAAATCAGGACTAGGGATGTCCTCATCTCTTTTCTAATAAATAGTTGGCAATTTCAAATAATTGAAGGGCTTAATTCTCATGTTTCTTATCTCTTCAAGAATACACACCTCTCTCTCTCTCTCCACACACACACACACACACACACACACACACACACACACTCACTCATGTTTATATAAGAACAGTTTGTAATAGCTAAAATTTGGAAATGGCCAAATTGCCCATCAACTGGAGACTGGATAAAGATGATGCATTTTTTTTGTTTGTTTTGTTTTTATAAAATGGAATACTACTCAGCCATAAAGAATGGGAAATCAGAGACATTTATAGCTAAGTAGATACACATTGAAGCCATATTCTTTTTTTTTTTTTTTTTTTTTTTTTTTTTGTACTGATGATTGAACTCGGGTCCTTGTGCTTGCAAGGCAGGCCACTAAACCACTGAGCTAAATCCCCAGCCTGCAGGTGATATCTTTGTAAACAGGGAAGTATTGAGGGGGTGAAGGAAGGGCTGGGGAATTGGGAAAAATTACCAAGATATGTCATATAAAGTTGCAAGATACCAATGAAGAATATAAATGTATTGCATACTTAAATTGTACCAATAAACTTAAAAAAAATACATGCCTGAAAATGTCTTCTATTTTAATCTACTACCTGATCGGCAGGCCAGTAGGGGTCTTGTATAGGAACTGCTTGTGCTCCAGTAGAAACCAGACATTCCCTTGCCTGCCTGTCTTTTGAGAGTCCAAAATTAAGTTAATATTTGTCTCTAAATGTAATACTACTTATCTCTTATTAAAAACCAATATTTGATTTAAGAACAACATTAGATCTTTCTAATTCAGTCTGTAGGTATGAGTAAGTTCTCTAAAGACCTCAATGTACATATCAGGGTCATCCAAAAACTTTGTTAGTTTCATTTGATCTGTTTTAGATCACTGAGAAAAAGTCACATGAACACAGATAGTCCCATATTTTCCATTTATTTCCTGCAAGGGATATTGCCTTTGAGGGGCCTGAGCAACTTACCCAAGGATGGATATAGCTTCATGGAGGTTTTAATTATGGCTGGCCCAGATACTCCATCCTCGGCCCCTGGTAGTCAAGGTTTAAAGTGGTCTTGGAAACTTTGTTCTCAGGTTCTAAAGAGCGAGGCATAGCCTCAGGCTTGGGGGTACTGAATATTTTAAGGGTGAGGTGTCTCTAATTGCATTTATACTTAAATACAAGCAAGAATTACTTCTTAATGTAAAGAATATCTCAACATAAGATGATTTTGACCATTTTCTCTCTTTTACAGTATAATTCTCATTGTGAGATTGCATCATAGTACTTTCCTCTGTGTACTTAGCTTTAGGAGATAGGCACACCATATGCAGGTATAGAGAAATACTAAATTGCTCCTTACTACATTCCAAAGGAGTGTGAGGTTCAGATATGGAGTTCCTAACCTCTGACCAGTAATCTTGGTGGAAGACCTCCAGAATGATGTAGGGGGAAGAGATATAACTCCCAAACCTACTAGATATCCAAAATATGAGTTTGTGTTCTCTAAAGTCAAAGAATGAATTGTAGGAATAACAAAGGTTAAGAGTAGTGAAAAATTTATTGAGAGAAAAAAGCTTCTATCTAAGACAGAAGGGGATCAGAAAGTAGACTTGTCTCGCTCACATCATAGAAGATGCAGCTCCAGTGTCCTCTCCTCTGTGGGGCATTTGTCCGCATGCTTTCAAGGAGCACTGCTGTCTGTCACCAGCTTCCCTTAAAATGCTAGCCCTTAGTGCTTTCTGTTTCCCACTGAGTCACAGATCTGCTACAACCAGTGACTGTGAGATCTCTGACGGTGGAAACCACATCTTGGTCACAAATGTGTACCTGTACCTTGGCACAGTAGTTGGCAAGCAACAAACCTACAGCACCTTTTTGAATAGATGAATAATTACAAGCACATTGCATCTGGTGAGTGGTGGGGTTTCCACGGCTGCCGTGAAGCGGCTGTGTTCTGCTGGGAGTTGAAGTAGCTGACTTTTTTGTAAGTCCTTAATCACCGTTCTTTCCCACAACATTACCAGTGTAATGTGCTCATTCTTCCTACGTGTCACCCAAATGCAGTTTGCAAATGCATGTGAAGCCTAGTTCTGGTTTCACTCCTTCATCACGGTCTGAGTTGAGGTGCAGTCAGAATCTCACCTGGACACCTCCGCGAGTTTCCCAGGGGCTCTTTGCCCGGGGCTGTTAGTCTCCAAGTCCTGTCCTCATTTTTCCCTGGAGCAAAAGGGAAAATACAAGTACAAGGATCATAACACGGTCTCTACTAAAGAGAAAGAAGAATGACACAAATCAGAAATACTCTCCAAACTGATTCGCCATGGAAAAGAAAAGCAAACAGAGCAAAACAAAAGAGTTAAGCCTTGCTCGCCATTTACATTAATGTGCTCAGGCTGCAGATTCAACACATTGGGTCTAGTAGTAAAAATTAGGTTAGAAATAACATTGCCATGGGGTCTGTTCTATGGCAATCTCGCCTTCAGAAAGTGTGCTATTAGTGCAATGCCCCCAATGAGGGGTCTGGCACAATGGCATTTCTATCTCATAAAATCCATATTTTCAGTTTCTATTCACTATAACTTTCTATCTCCTAAAGCCCAATTTTGTGTGATCCTGGGGCCTGGAAATCATATGAATAATTGCAATGAAAGAAAAAGAAGTGCATATCATGAACTGTATTCAGTATCCTAAGGATCCCTCCCACCTGCTCTTTAATTATATCTGCTTTTATCAGCACACTGTCCTCATCTTACAACCACTGTCCCCAGTGCGTCCTGACTCCCCCCTCCCCAAGACTGGAAGAAATGTTATACTCTGAAAGATCACTGAGTTTCATCATCAAGTCAACCAAACTTCAAAATGTGATTTTTACCTCTCCCTGTTTGTATGACCTAAAATTTCATACCAGAAAGTTGGCTTCCTTGTTTGTGTAAACTGAATAAAAATATCTGCTATAAAAACTGCCTGTAGAATTAAATTAAAATGGAAGGGAAAGTATCCCAACTGCACCAGTATAGCTCTATAGTAATTCTCTGTCCTTTCCCCATAAATGAGGATACTGGTAGAAAGACAAGAAAAATAACAAGCAAGGGAAACAAGTTTATATATATA